>NC_083464.1:26015370-26072870 GCF_030014155.1 Tachysurus vachellii
CCAGTACACTATACAATGCACCAGTACACTATACAATGCACCAGTACACTATACAATGCACCAGTACACAAGTACACTATACAATGCACCAGTACACTATACATTACACCAGTACACTATACAATGCACCAGTACACTATACAATGCACCAGTACACTATACAATGCACCAGTACACAAGTACACTATACAATGCACCAGTACACTATACAATACACCAGTACACTATACAATACACCAGTACACTATACAGTACACTATACAATACCCCAATACACCAGTACACTATACACAAAGCAGTGTCTGATTTTCACTCTCCTTCTCCAAGCCTTTCATACAACTCTGGACCAGTTACTCAAAAAATTAGCCAGGAAGATTGGACAGAAATTAGCCTTAAATATGAAAGGGTCCGTTCATGGGTCACTAGTAAAAAAATATCTGTCCGTCACGCTCTCGGAGATCTGACGTTCCACACCATATTTCAGCCTTCCACTGACCGCTTCTCCTCTTTTCTCCATCATTGTAGAAACGGCGTGAACGTGGAAGGAGCTACGCACAAACAAGTGGTGGATCTGATTCGAGCCGGAGAAAGGGAGCTCGTCCTCGCCGTACTTTCTGTCCCTCAGCCAGAGACGGACAGCCTGGATCCGGGAGATGACGGCTCGTCTCAGTCCTGCTACGACTACAGCGACAAGCAGGCCGTGCCCATCTCTGTGCCCACCTATAAACATGTGGAGCAGAATGGCGAGAAGTTTGTGGTGAGTACGTGCACTGGGTCAGTTTCACAGTGTGTATGGAGGTACAGAGGATATTATGGCGAATATATAATATGCATCATCATTGCCATGCTCTTGATAAGTGAATAAGAATATCATTGTATTTTTTCACCATGATAATATGGAATTGTAAGCAGAGATTGTGAGTTTCTCTCATGTTTTTGTAAATCAAGTGACATCATGAGGATTTTTCCACACAAACATTAGTAGGCAGTTTCTAAACTTTAACATTTCCACTTCAAATTTACTTGCATGGCTGAATAGACATTTTAACAAGCCTTTACTCCTCAGCTGTACAATCCAATAAAGTGCAATAAAAAGCAAAAGCCCTGAAATACCATGAATTATAAATGATCCAATCAATGATCCAATATAAAGATCAATAACAGATCACCAAGTAGCTCAGCTTCAAGTTGGACAGCTTCACAGTACTGCATCATTGAACAGAACACATTGTCATTTTTTATTCCTTACATTTATCTTGGTACACACTTCATGTATGAATATACAACACTAGCTCTTTCAGGTGTGTTGGTATTTTATTTCATTTTTTAAACCAAATACGACCGACTATGGCAGATTCAGACAGTGTAGCTAAAACGTTAATAAAAAAAATCTATAGTTTATTATTTTTGTATAACCACACAGTCAGGAGTCTGTCATTCTGCTTATAGCACAGTGAATTTCCAATGATTACAATAATTAATTTATAAATGTAGAGCACATCACACATTTTAATGCTGTGGAACATTCCTGAGAGTTGGGTTAAATGTTAGTTCCTGTTTTCAAAGTGCTGTGACTGTTATACAGTCCCTCAAGGATTTGACAGGTTTTTATATATATATATATATATATATATCTCGTCGCTGTCAGACGGAATCCTTGTATCTCCAAAACCGTTATTATTCAGGAAATTAAAAAAAACGCCGTACCTTATCTGCAGTGCACAGGGTTTACCGCGTTGCAGTGGATTGTCTTGTGCTAAATTCCTGTCCTCAGATGAGCACCAGAACTAGCGGGGAGATTTTTTTTTCTTTGAGCCCAGTGTTTTGAAGACATTTACCTCAGAAGACGTGTTGAGTCGTTGCAACTCTTCTTGAGGAGAAATATGCCGCGAAGCTCTCCCTTGGAGTGAGGAAGAGGTGGACAGTTGAAGTGTCCAATGGAGTTATGAGATTTGCGCTCAAGCTATTTTCAAGACTTTAGATTGGTTAATAACTTGTAAAAATAACAGACCCACGTGGGGACTGACCAATAACATCGATATGTGAAAAAATATGAAATTTACCAAATTTGGACATACGAGGTTTCCGCCCGACAGCGACGAGATATATATATATATATATATATATATATATATATATATATATATATATATATATATATATATATATATCTTTGTGATTGTTGCAGTCAAAAATGCCTGAAGTTATTTGCTACAAGTTATTTGTCCGTTTCTTGAATTGGTGAAATCATAAGCACAGGATTCTTCTCTTAAACTCCTACCAGCGAAGACATACAGTATGTAATGACGTTCTGTGATCGTAGCGCTCATGTTCGACGCATGTTTATGGAAGAAGGCTTTAACTGATTGTGTATTACAATGATGTCACACGATTCGTCTCATCCCAAATCTGCAGACAAACGTTTGGAAAATGATGTACTCTGAAACGCAAACGCAAAACAAACCCTCTATTATCAGACTGACCGAGCAAGCTATTGATATCCTGAAATCATATGTTACTATTTGTTGTTTTAATATTTAAACCTGTTTATAAAAAAACAACATTCAATTGGAATTCGGTTGTTTTTGATGGATACATTGCATTTGGCAATATAAGTCCCTATAAATCCCAGTGTTGACATAAAAATAAATGTACGTGCTCAAATGTATTTAATTCCCTTAAACCCCAAGCTCTTTTTCTCTGTGTCTGTGGTTGCTTTAGGTGTATAATGTATACATGGCTGGCAGACAACTCTGCTCCAAACGCTACAGGGAGTTCGCCATCCTGCATCAAAACCTTAAAAGGGAGTTTACCACTTTTACTTTCCCCAAGCTGCCTGGGAAATGGCCTTTCTCTTTGTCTGAGCAGCAGCTCGACGCCCGAAGGAGGGGACTGGAGGAATACCTAGAACGAGGTAACTTAATATTAGATATTTATCTTACTTTCAGAAAAAAAAAGGTACTGTACCTGTTCTTGTTGCTGTTGTGGTATTCTTAAGAGTACACTTTTTTTTTAACCTATAGCTTTTTGGAACTAATTATTGTCCATGTATATGTCTTAACTGTTCAATACACCAAATCCACATTTCAAGGTGAATATGATGTATATTCATTTTCTAAATGGTAACTATATTACCCCAGAGACAAGGAAATACCCAGCTTAGTGCTAGTTTTTCAGAGCATGCGAGAGCACTTTCTTACAGTAGGTGAAACATGGTGGTGGTAGCCTCATGTGTTGTGTCAGTGCTCATCAAGTGTACCGTAATATACTGTTCATATCTGGCAGAAGAAACATTTACAGGGAATAAATAGATGCTTTATATAGATAGTATAATGGTTCTGTTTCTGTTTATGGTACAGGCAGTATTTAACTTTAAACAATATTACAAATGAATATTAGCATCAAAAAACTTTTTTGCGACAGTTTGTACATGAGCATGGACAAAGGAACACATTTTCTTGATATCACACCATGCTCTGTTATGTTCAGTGTGAAGCAGAGAAGATCAGGATCCTCTCTCAGAGGATTTTTGAGGTGATTTTTTTTTCTTTTTTTTTATAGCTCTACACTTCCATTCTCTCTTATGCTTTCTCTTTTCACAGTGTGTTCTGTGCGCGTGATTGGTGAGAGCGATATAATGCAGGAATTCTTGTCTGAATCAGACGAGGTAAGTCAAATAAAACACAGCACATGGTTATGACCGCCTGCAGCTGAACAGCATCATGTAGGCTTTTCATTCTAGTTGTTTTTTTTTTTGTTTGGTTTTTCAAAATGAGTACCCAGATACTTTTTCTCCTTTAAAGAAAAAAAGACATGTTTTGAACACAGTTTGGAACACCATGAATTATTTTCTGGACCAAATATGGCTTATTCCAAGCTGAGTACAGGAGGCATTCAAAATTGCAGTGACTGTGTAAAGAGGCATAAGTCAGAACGCCAAGCAAGAAGTGAAGAGTAACTCTGAAAGAGCTGTAGAAATCATCAAATGGGAAAAGTTGCTCTGAGGCAGAAAAAACAAAACAAACAAAAACATTGCCCAGACACTATTTACACCATTATTCTAAAAAAGGAAAAAACATATAATTTACTTTTAAATGTGGCATTTAGGATGGCACGGTGGCTTAGTGGTTAGCACGTTCGACCTCACACCTCCAGGGTCGGGGTTCGATTCCGCCTTGTGTGTGTGGAGTTTGCATGTTCTCCCCGTGCCTCGGGGGTTTCCTCTGGGTACTCCGGTTTCCTCCCCCGGTCCAAAGACATGCATGGTAGGTTGATTGGCATCTCTGGAAAATTGTCCGTAGTGTGTGATTGCGTGAGTGAATGAGAGTGTGTGTGTGTGCCCTGCGATGGGTTGGCACTCCGTCCAGGGTGTATCCTGCCTTGATGCCCGATGACGCCTGAGATAGGCACAGGCTCCCCGTGACCCGAGGTAGTTCGGATAAGCGGTAGAAAATGAGTGAATGAATGCGGCATTTACCCTAAAATCTTCACATTTTAACAAATCCTAGATTCACTATATTCACATTTCCAAGTGAAAGATGTGTATTGACCGTACAAAGGGTAAAGGCTAACACCCCAGCGACAAGGAAAGGCACAGCTTAGTAATCATTTTCGTGCATGAGTGTGAAAACACCATCCCTGTAGTGAAACACAGTTGTGGTAGCATCATGCTGTGCCAAAGCTTTCCATCAGCAGGGACTGAGAAACTGGTCAGCAGTAAGAGCAAAGTAGATTGAATCATATAGCTCAAAACCTTATTCAGATTGGGGAGAGATTGTTCATGTCCAGTCCAGACAGGTTCTAGTCCAATCTATCCAATAAGCATGTGCAACAAAATGTGGAATAGATCAAGAAGGAGTGAAAACATATTCAAGGCCCAGTTTAAGATTCCTTCCTCAAATGCTCTAATTCTAATAGGTCAGCAGAATGCTGCTACATCTGATGATTTGCTGGTTTATTGTATGGCCTGTAGAAGTGTTTTACAAGTACAGAAATGCATGTTTGATCCTCATGTGTTTGTTTTGATGAAATATGATTTGCATTTGTGCTTCTAATGCTGCACATGAACTATGTTGTGGAAGGTTCTTGTGTTTACTAATTATGTAGCTTTGTAGAACAGTCAAGCCAACATTCTGTTTTCCTATTTAAGCTTAGACAAGAATTTATAAAATTTAATGCGGCCTAGAGCTTTCGAGCCACATGCACCAAATTCGGATATGTTGTAGACCCCTGAAGTTTGTTGCTATTACTTTTCTAAGCGATCCGAGTACCGGTACTTCCGGTACCGGGTCTCAAAGTGGCATTTTTTTCCATTATAAAATTTGGAGGTTTATAACTCGGCAAGCTTTCGAACTACCTACACCAAACTCGGCCAGCTCCTTTAGGGTGATAGGGTAAACTAAAACTGTTTTACAACATAGACATGTGACATATCAAAACACTCAGAACAATGAGGGGAACTGCCTCACGTGTATTCTGATGACGTCACACGCTCGTCTCCACTTGTCTCTAAATGTTTTGGCACCCTACTGTATCTTTCTGTCCACTTGCCTCATGAACCAACAGCACTGATTTCTCCCTTTCTCTCTCTCAGAACTATAATGGAGTCTCTGACGTGGAGTTGAGAATAGCCATGCCAGATAAAACCACAGTAACCGTCCGAGTTCGAAAGAACTGTACTACAGACCAGGTGTACCAGGTACTGCATACAGCAGCACAAAACTGCCATGTAAATCAAAGCAGAAATCTAATTGCATTCTCACTTTTTTTTTTAGCTTTTTTTTTTTTTTTTTACCTGAAACATATCAGGCTTTAACAATCAAAAAGACAATTCTGTACCATTGTGTATAATTCATCCCAGTTTTTTATCCCAATCTGCTTATGCTTTGCTTATCAGAGTAAAGTGTATTGACTTTACTGGTGTATCCACTTGGTTGGGCAGTCAGTAGTTTTAGTTGTTAAAACTGTTGTAGTATACCAAGCTTATTAAAAATGACTTTACATGCCCCTTACAGAATCTGCAAAGTGCTCATAATTTAAAAAAATTATAATAATGAGTGTTCATTAAAAAAAAAGGTTTAAAAAAAAGTGACATGACATACAGCTAAGTACGGTGACCCATACTCAGAATTTGTTCTCTGCATTTAACCCATCCAAAGTGCACACACACAGCAGTGAACACACACACACCATGAACACACACCCGGAGCAGTGGGCAGCCATTTATGCTGTGGCACCCGGGGAGCATATGGGAGAGGTTCGGTGCCTTGCTCAAGGGCACCTCAGTCGTGGTATTGCCGGCCCGAGACTCGAACTCACAACCTTAAGGTTAGGAGTCAAACTCTCTAACCATTAGGCCACGACTTCCCCCAATTGCACCTATTCCACAAGACACAATAATTGAATTTTTACAAATGAACAAATTCAGAATTTAGAGTTGTTTTGTGAGAGTCAACGTTTTGTCCTGAGCAGTTAAACTGCCCACTGTGGCAGTGGTGGCTGAAGTGGTAGCTGAAGGCTCTGAGTTGTCGATCAGAGGACTGGAGTTCAAATCCCAGCACTGCCAAGCTGCCACTGTTGGGCCCTTGAGCAAGGCCCTTAACCCTCACTGATCTAGGGGTGCTGTATCATGACCCCAACCTCCTAAGTGTGCTGTAATGCATATGTGGGGAAAAAAAAAATTAAGGCCTCATCGTTCTTCAAAAAAAAAAAAAAGAACCGTCAGCTCCTGTGCATTATTTCCAACATCTCTTATGAGATTCATCTTCTATCACTAAGGACAGCTGAGAGACTCAAACAAAAAATTCTGAAAGCTGTAAAACTAAAGTTCATCGATTCTCAAGAAGGCAACACGATACATTTAGAGTCTGGGGAGGATGATCAATGTATATTGTTATTAGTTCTGGGAAACATGTAAATACCTTATGTAGCATCTGAAAGGCAGTACTAAATGAAAATCTTTACAGAAAATATTAAGAATTTTCATGCTGTTCAAAGGTTTACACCCCCCTCGGCTCTTATTGTATCGTGTTGCTGTCTTGAACATCAGTGAATGTTTGCAGCTTTTGTAACAGTTGTGTTCGAGTCTCCCAGCTGTCCTTAGTGTGAAGAGATGGATCTTTTGGAACATCCACTTTTGAACTAGTTAATTTTTTGTGCTTTGTGGACTATAGGTAGTAGCCTATTCAGGGCAGGACTAAATAAATAATAATAATAATAATAATAATAATAATAATAATAATAATTAAAAAAAATCCTCATCTTATTAAAAGTTTTATTAAAAATTATAATATAAAATTACTTACATTTATATGGTTAAAAATGACACACTAGATGCTTAAATATGATTCCCAAGTCCTCAGACAAATGTGAATATGAATACACTGCACCAGTGAAGTGACAAATGTAAAGTTATTATCTCTCATATCGATTAGTTTAACATGACATTCCTACCATATTTTGTTTGAGAGCTGACTTTAGACATATCTGCCACAGAGGCTTATTTCATCCCCATTCTATTAAAACCCATCCCAAGTAATCATCCAAACAATTCATGTCATTGAAAACATGCCTTACATAAACAGAAATCATGAACGTTATTATTTTTACTATTATTTGTGCTCCATATAGAAGGCCTGGTGTTTAATTGGTCTGATCTGAATAAAAGCAGAACTTAATATTACATTTTATAAGCCAACCAATACATAGGTATACACTGTGGGTGTGTTCACGTGGATCAGCGTGAGTGCAACGTGACCCCGTGAATCACCCGGCACTTCCCACTATATATTTAACCTTGTATCCTTGTATTTTTTTCATGTATTTTTATCTCACTGATTCTCAGTCTCAGTTTTATCTCACTTTTTTTTCCGTCTCACACGAATCCTCTCTGTGTCTCAGGCCGTGGTGATGAAGGTCGGGATGGACAGTATTACCGCCAGTTATTTTGCTCTCTTTGAAGTCATTAATCACTCATTCGGTAAGTGCGACTCGTTAAGACTTCAGATCGATCAGACATTCGGTGTTAATTGTTCTGCCGCCGATTTTCACCGATTATCAGATCACCACCTCAGAAACGTTCCTAATTAATCAGCCAGATAACTCGGGACTTTGTAGAGTGCTTATGTGGCTGAACACAATTTTATGGTATCACATTTTGTACCAAAGGACAAGGTCCTGTATCGTGTAAATATGTGTAAAGTGGCAATAAAGCGGCTGCACACGTAACTTGCTCGTATAGTGTTTCATTATCAGTGAACCCTAGTGGCCGGGCTTTTAACAATGAGTGCCAACAAGGTCATGGCCGGTTCATTGACTGCTTTTTTGTTTACAATAAATTTGAATTGCAGTCTGAATATCAGACAACATTGTATCGCTCTCAATGTTTATATATAAATATACCATTGTTCAATAAATATAATGACACTGATCAGATCAGTCCTTGTGATTGTGACAGTCCTTGGCATGCAGAGTTATCACACCGGATGCAGCGGAACAGGCTGCACAGGCAGATGGTTTAGTTTTCACAGTTTCAATGTTGAAATCAAAATAACTGTATTGGCAAAGGAATTGTTAATCAAACGTCTCTTGCCTTGAAAATACTACACTATTACTAAATTGAAATTGCCTTGAAAATACTAAATATTACACGAAATGCTACTAAATACTAAACAAAATGCAAGTTACCTTACAGTTAATCATACAGTATATCAATTAATACACAGTCTCCTCTGACACTTTTGGAACATCAAGGCCAATTCATTTGTTTTCACTGTAGACTAAAGACTGAGACAAAAATTTCAGAATTTCAGTATTTATTTCCAGGGGGCATGGTGGCTTAGTGGTTAGCACGTTTGCCTCACACCTCCAGGGTTGGGGGTTCAATTCCCGCCTCCACCTTGTGTGTGTGGAGTTTGCATGTTCTCCCCGTGCCTCGGGGGTTTTCTCCGGGTACTCCGGTTTCCTCCCCCCGTCCAAAGACAGGCATGGTAGGTTGATTGGCAACTGCATCTCTGGAAAATTGTCCGTAGTGTGTGATTGCGTGAGTGAATGAGAGTGTGTGTGTGCCCTGCGATGTGTTGGCACTCCGTCCAGGGTGTATCCTGCCTTGATGCCCGATGACGCCTGAGATAGGCACAGGCTCCCCGTGACCCGAGATAGATCGGATAAGCGGTAGAAAATGAGAGTATTTATTTCCTGGTATTTACATGTGTTAAACCACATTAGAACCTTGCACCTTTTATATCAAGCCACATTCTAACGTCGGTGTGTCCCGTGTGCACCAATAAATAACTGAACATCTATTATTGGTTTTAGCCTTCAGTGTCATCGATGAAGTGTGAAAAACATGTGTGACTGCATTGAAAATTGATTAAGCCAACATGTAGAACAGAAAGCTGTCTAGGGGGAACAGGAAGCCATTTTGAAACAGGAAATCAAAACGATTGCACAAAGATTGAGATTAGCTTTTGCAACGATTTGGAATGTCCCAAAAAAAAAAAAAAAAAAAAGAGGAAAACCACTATTGTACTAACAAACATATATTAAGTATTATGAGTATGTATGCATAGTATTAATATTGAATTAATATGAGGTTGACAAATGAACTTTTGCAATGATTAGTTCTGATCTCAAGCACTTTATGTGCCATAATGATGCTTTATCAGTGTTGGAGGCTTGGCTACTATAAACCTGTACTTGACTGCAAATTTCTTGGCTAAAATGTGCGGACATGCTAAGTTATAGGACGCATAGGAAAGACATGATGTCTAATACATTAGGAATATTACACCAAACTACAAGGCAGAAAGGGGTTTGAAATCTGCTGTATCAGGGAAGTGGTGTAACATCTCGATTTGCTCCTGTGTTTTTCCCCCTCAGTGCGGAAGTTGGCTCCGAACGAGTTCCCACATAAGCTTTACGTGCAGAACTACACATCGGCCGTTCCGGGCACCTGTCTCACTCTGCGCAAGTGGCTCTTCACTACCGAGGAGGAGATCCTGCTGAACGACAATGAGCTCGCCATCAGCTACTGCTTTCACCAGGTAGGTGTAGGTATGTGTCTAGTTGAATGTCTCTACGAGGCTTTTTGTTGTATTGCGTATGCTTGAGACTCTTTCTTTCTTAGGCATTGGATGATGTGAAGAGGGGGTTTATTAAAGCAGAGGAGAAATCATACCAGCTCCAGAAACTGGCTGAACAGAGAAAGGTTTCTATGGTGAGTCTCAACAACTGTGTGTGTGTGTGTGTGTGTGTGTGTGTGTGTGTGTGTGTGTGTGTGTGTGTGTGTGTGTGTGTGTGTGTGTTTTAGGGTAAAATAAGTGCACAATCTTACTTCCCATAGCATGTAGCAAATGCTGCAGAGAATGTCATGCAAGACATTTATTGGTAACTTGCAAGCTGTACATAAGATGAAAAACAATAAGAATGATTTTAGGTGGAAAAAAGGATAAGAAAAACTGCATAAGTGTGAACACCTTTAAGCTAATACTTTTAAAAGTTTACATTTTATCTCAGCATTTACACTTTTTCAGGGTAAAAGCCAGTCAATAAATAATGATGCTGCCACCACCGTGCTACAATACGGGGACTCTTTTAATGTTGTGCTGTGTTTTTTGGGTAAAACTTTGGTGTCATCAGACCATAACATGGTTTTAGGAGATTGAATGTAATTTTTTTGCAAACTTTAGCCAGACTTGAGTGTTTTTTTTTTTTTGGATAAAAAAATGCTTTCGCATTGATACACTCCTCGTTAGCCCAGAAATATAAAGAGTCCTGGAGAAACAAACAGTACATTTAATGTTGCTATAATCTTTTTAGCTTTTTAGACCAATGTCAGGTAGATGTCCTGTTCTTAGTAATGTCACTGTTGTGCCATATTTTTTTTCTCTACGTGAACTCACTCTCACTCATCTTCTACCGCTTATCCGAACTTCCTCGGGTCACGGGGAGCCTGTGCTCAGGCTGTATCTCAGGCTTCATCGGGCATCAAGACAGGATACACCCTGGACGGAGTGCCAACCCATCGCAGGGCACACACACACTGTCATTCACTCACGCAATCACACACTACGGACAATTTTCCAGAGATGCCAATCAACCTACCATGCATGTCTTTGGACCGGGGGAGGAAACCGGAGTACCCGGAGGAAACCCCCGAGGCACGGGGAGAACATGCAAACTCCACACACACAAGGCGGAGGCGGGAATCGAACCCCCCCGCGTGAACCAATTATTAAGAGCAAATTAGAAAAACAAAAAAAACTTTACTGGTTTTGCAGCTAAGGCAAGGAAAAAGAAAACGCTCCAGGCAGAAAAGCGTAGTCACTGTAGGAGAAAAGAAGCAGGAAAAGAAAGGCACATTTGTTTTCTGGAAGCAGCTTGTTTTGACTTCATCTCATTTAATGTGGACTTTTGAATTCATGAACCTCGCTCATTGTGAGCCAGTAAATGTTATATGTGGACCTTTCATACTTGCTTATTTTTTAATATGAGATATTTTGTATGTGCCAATTTTTACACCGTACTGACCTACAATTATCTACAAGTAAGTCAGCATGTTTCACTATATCAGTAAACAGTTTATTTTGCTCAACCTGACTGCAGCTGTATCACGTTTCCAAATCCGAACACTTGCGTCGATATCTTAGAGCCGTCTCCTCTACTGACATATGCTCACGTGCTGTGGTCTCTGTGGAAATATTCTGCGTTTGCTTTCTGCCTGTAGGATTCGCTTGTTAGCACCGCGGGCACCTCAGTGTTATGTTACAGTTTAGAAAACAGTAACTTAAACTTGAAACAGATCCATTCCATTTTTACCAAAATCTAAGTACTCCTAGATTAAAGCGCTAGGACTAAAGGTACATTTTTTTCACAGCACAAAATATTTGAAAGTATTATCTAGCTGCTTTTTTAGACAAAGACCATCCTATAGTTCTCTTTGCTGCATTACAGATTAAAAGACCCATGACATTTTAAAAAAAGAAGGTAGGAATAGGTTTCCTAGCTAGCTTGCTTTTTGGTATAAGCACTAAAATAATTGTGTGGGTGTGTGTGCAACTCACACACACCCTGTAAGAACTACAGAAAATGGATGGATGGATATTTCTATTTATTCATTATCCATGATGATAAATTTCTATATAATCATAGTGGTGAAGAAGAAATCTCAATCTCTCTTGCTCTCTCTCTTGCTCTCTCTCTCTCTCTCTCTCTCTCTCTCGCTCTGTGTCTCTCTCTCTCTCTCTCTCTCTCTCTCTCTCTCTCTCTCTCTCTCTCTCTCTCTCTCTGTCCATGTCTGTAGTACCTGAGTATGGTGAGGTCATGTGACGGCTACAACGAGATCATCTTTCCTCACTGCGCTTGTGACTCACGCCGCAAGGGCCACGTTATCACAGCCATCAGCATCCGACACTTCAAACTGCACGCCTGCACTGAAGAGGGCACTCTAGAGGTGAGGGTGAGCAAGTACAACCAGACTTTTAATCCACTAATAACAAACTACTTCATATTTTCTAGGAAATAATTTGTTCATTTCCATGAATATTAATTTTCCTAAATTGTATTCATTAATTCATTTTGGTTTTGTGTATGTGTTTATTTCTTTTTTTAAAATACATTTATATAAAGTGTATGTATATATATATAGGGTATTATGAATTAAAAAAATATGTATATAGTCTTATAGAATACTTTACCATATTAAAATGACATGTTTTGTATCCATTTATATGGAATGTTTTCCACCATTAAAGTGAAGTTCTTTTTTTGAGAGACTATAAAAAGTGATAAAGTATTAGAACGAGCGTTAATATAAACCTGAGGCCAGAATTACTGATCGATCAGAATTATTTTAATGTAATTATGTAATTATTAACGTTTTTAATGTTTTTAAACAAAAAGAGTCAAAATAAAAAGTCAGATTAAACAAAAAGAGTCAAAATAAAAAGTCAGATTAAAAAAAGAGTCAAAATAGAGTCAGATTAAATTAACATATATATATATATATATTTAATTTAATAACATTTAATAATGCTTTAATGAATATATATATATATATATATATATATATATATATATATATATAGATATATATATATATATATATATATATATATATATATATATGAATTAAAATAAAAATGTGTGAACCATTCTTTATTTTATGTATTTATTTTTTTTGTGCTTTTCTTCATCTGACCCACGCCCAGAATCAGGTGATCGCTTTCGAGTGGGGCGAGATGCAGCGGTGGGACACTGACGAGGAGGGGATGGCTTTCTGCTTTGAGTATGCGCGAGGCGAAAAGAAGCCACGCTGGGTGAAAATCTTCACTCCATATGTGAGTGTTATACAATCTGTCACTTCTCTCACACACCCACTAATGTGTGTGTGTGTGTGTGTGTGGTGTCTTTTTTTTAGTGTTAACAGCTTCTCTCCTCCTCAGTTCAACTACATGCACGAGTGCTTCGAGCGGGTCTTCTGCGAACTCAAATGGAGGAAAGAGGTACGTTGCGACACTTTCCACAACGTTACTGTTTGCACTGGTGCTGAGTGCATGTTAATAAGCGGTGCTGTGTTTTCAGGTTGAAGAGGAAGCGACAGATAAAGACAATAAGAACTGTAGCAAAGATGGTATGTGTAGTAAGGTAAGGCTCAGCCTGCCTTTTTATTTCTTATCACGTTTTTCTTGTGTATATTTTTTCACCATGACTCTACTGTGTGAAAGATCCTGTGTGCTGCCCAGCTTGATGGTTTGGTTGCCTGGAAGCCTTCCACCTGGAAATATGCACTTAGAATTGCACTTAATCAGAATTGCATTAAGTTACAGACTTAGAATTATGTCAGCCTTAAACTCTTTTTTTTAATACCTAAAAATAAAAACATGCTAAACACATGAAATAAACAGGAAGTAGAGCTAGTTTTGTGTTTCAGGAAAAGGTAGGGGTTCATCTGTCGATTGAAGGGACAAGAGACTGAACAAGCACTTGAGCAGCCTCTGTGGATAAAAATGGACGAATCTTCTGATGCTGTTGAGAAGAAACCGACATTAGCATGTCACATTAGCAATATCCAAAGAAAAGTACAGTTGATTGCCCATGGGTACCCCAAGGTTCTATATCTAGGGATATTGCGAGATCCTGAGCGGGGATGTATTACCTGGGAAATTAAGTGTAATAAAGCATCTCACTTCTTCTGTGTCCAACAACTTTCCCCTGCCACTCATGGTACACGTGTTTGTGGGAATTAGTGATCAGCTAAAATGTTACTATTACTTCTATTACTATTACTGAGCAAGTGCCGAAGCACGTATGAACTGTGTACACATTCATGGAATGCCACAAAACACAAACAGGTCCAGTGCAGCGACCTCATTCCACCTCCTACAGGGATCTCTGGGATTTTGTGCTAGGCTGTCAGGTCCACACGACAACTTACACATTACCAATTTGTATGTGAATCATGTACCGTTTCTGACTAAACTGCCAGTGTGAAAAACCCCTAAGAGGACCAAACCTGTTCCAGCAGAATAAACCTGTTTAGGTTCTATTTCAATATCGGATAGGTTCATTTGCAGGTTATAAGGATAGTCCTGTTCCACCTAGTGGCAGAGGCATAAAATTACAACATGTGTTTTTAAGCCATTGATTAGATTATAGATTTAGTGATTAAAAGATTACAATTTTTTGATGTATCATACACTTATTTATGATTAAGTAAAAGATAGTAAATGGTGTCTTTATAGTTACACATTTAATAATGCTTTAATGAATCCCTGTGAGGAAAAGTCTACTCCTCTATCGCAGGCCTTCTGCATTCACTGGGTCTAATGAGAGGACCAGGCTTGTGCATCACACTGCAGCGTTGCACTTCCACACAAATTAAACTAGCATCCCATAAACAAGCGCTAGCAAATGATTGGGTGTGTCAGTGTAGTCAGGTGAAGTGCATTATGTTTAAACAAAGCTACTCAACAAATAAAAAAAAAAAAACATTTCCGTCACTAGAATGTTTTTGGGTTGTTGGTCAAGCCTTCGCAAGATATCTCAAGAAGGAGTGGTTGAATGTTAGATAAGATAAGATCCCGAATCCAGAAAAAATCTATTTTGCCAGAGACTGCGAGTACACAAGAAAAATAAATAAATAAATAAATAAATTAAATACGCGATATATATAAAATGTACAAAAGTGGTGCTTGAGAATTACACACAATTGCACATAATGTTAGCGCACATATTGTAAATATTGTAGATCGAAATAGTGCTCATAATAATACAGTGATACAGTCAGTGGTCATTGTGTTAGCTCTGTTTCTTACTGTAAGGGAAGGAGTAATGGAGTTTGATGGCCACTGATAGGTGGACTCGGTCTGCGGCTGAATGTGCTCTGGTAGGATTCCCGGTTTCGCAAACAGGGGGTTTGACTGAGGAGTTTCCTCAGCAATCTTCTCAGACACCTCAACCAGAGGCTCAAGAGACTCTGAGCTTTCTGTACAGCTTGTCATCTATGTGGACACTCAGATACTTACAATTGTCCACAATGTCCACCTCAGTGCCCATCATGCAGTTTGGGTTAGGGGAGTCCTCTGCTTTCTAAAATCCACCACCAGTGCTTTCATCTTTGTGATGTTGAGTTGCAGGTGATTATATATGCACCGTTACACCAGACTCCTGTACTGTGCCTCTTGACCTCTCCTAATACAGCCTACGATGTCATCTGAAAACTTGTGCAGAAGGCAGGACTGTGAGCAGCGTCTGAAGTCCGATGTGTAGAGTATGAATAGAAAGGGTCTGTTCATGACGAAGTGATTAGAATTGGAATTGATCCAAACAGGCTCAAGGTCACCGCAAGGTCAAATGTCTGAAATACTGTAGCTCGCTTCACATTGGAAATATATTTTAAACCTATATAGAGTATAAGATTACTTAGATAAGTTAGAGTACAGATTACTTAGATAAATTGCAGACCATTTAGTGTCTCTCACTTTGTCAGTCAGAGTTTAATACAAGATACAAAGGGGGGGGGGGGGTGAGAGAGAGTGTGTGTCTGTAAGAGACTGTGTGTGTGTGAGTGAGATTGAGTGTGTGTGCGCGTCTGTAAGAGACTGTTTGTGTGTGAGAGAGAGTGAGTGTGTGTCTGTAAGAGACTGTGTGTGCACGCATGTGAGAGAGAGAGTGTGCAGGTGTGTTTGTGAAAGAGAGTGTGTGTGTTTTGACATATGGATGTTGCGATTGTCATGTAAAAATGAGAGGTTTTAATAGGGATGCACTCATCTGATGCAGAACTGGTATCTGACAAATATTGCCCTTTAACTCATTAACTCATTTTCAGTGATTTATTATGCTGTTTTATATATATATATATATACGTATATATATATGTGTGTGTATATATATATATATGATTTATATATATATATATATATAAAGCATTATAAGCTTGTAATGTTCATTTTCAAATTTCCTCTGTTCAAACAGTTCAGCAAGAGTTCAGCTGCTTGACTAGGATCATTTTTCCCCCTCATGTTAAGTGCATCATTTGTTAAAAGCTCTCTAATACAGGCTGATCACTGAAATGTGCTTTCCTGCTGTTTGTTTGTCATTTTTTAGTAAGTGGGCTAGTATGTTTGTACGACACTGTGAATGAGGTTAAATAGGTCAAACTCTGATATAGAGCAGGTTCCTGGGGTTCTCTTAGCTCGCAGTTAGCATCGCTCCTGCTGGGAATCATGCTGTTATTGAAAATGGCCTTATACTCGTTTTCTGTTGCAGAATATCTTCCAGCTGTTGAGGCACAGAAGGGATGGAGGCACCTGAGACAGGAGATTGTCACCCCCTGAAGACAAAACCAGACACACACACACAAATCAGTTGCAGACAAAAAAACAGGAAGATAAGTCCCAGCCAACGCAGTCTGAACACTAATACACACACACACACACACACACACATTTACTCACTCACTCGTTCACTCAGAGGACAACGGGAACTAAAAAACCCATCTTCAAACTCACAATACAATAGAAATAAGCAAATTAAAAACAGAAATCAAGACTTGTTTTCCCACTTCATCCATCCCATCCGCTTGTCATCAGGACTCGGTTCAGTCGTTCTGTCGGCTGACATTTCAGAGGTGACCGTTTGCTTGTTGAAGAAGAAACTGACAAAGGCTTTTCGTTAACACTCCAGCTAACTTGCTTTATACTTCATAAGGACACTACCAACAGCTTACCCGGTAAAACAGACAGTCCCAGCTGCGCTGCCTCTTAACATCAAACTCCACACTGTGATCGGTCTTGGTGACTCGTGCATGCGACAGAGGAGGGCCACGCACCTTGGTCAGGTTTGCCGGGAAGCTTTTAACGGCAAGTTACGAAAGAGAAGGGGAGCAAGAAAGACTGAGAAGAGGAGTGCACTTACAGCCAGGAAGCCACAGCGGTAAAACTTCATCCTGACACTAACAAACACAGATACATGCATTCTGTGACGTGAAGCCAGATGATCCTTCAAAACAGCACAAAAGATCTGTGGGGGGAGGGGAGGGGAAAAAGGGGGGAACCACGGTCCCATTTTTCATGTGTGTAAATATCTCCAAACATCACCACCCACCTGGACAAGCAGAGCACATATGCAAGAACTTTGGTTCAAGAGGATATTTGGGAAAGCAGACAAATAGCCTCACATTCCTAATTTTCTTCTTCCTAGTTTGCTTTATACGATTCTTTCTCCTAAGGAATTACAGGCTAATCTGACCTTTCTGTACACTGTTTCTGGTCCCTTCCAGTTTGTCTTCTTTGTGGACACTCAGATACTTATAGTTGTCCATAATGTCTCCCTCAGTGCCCATCATGCTGATTGGGTTCGGGGAGTCCTCTGCTTCCTAAATCCACCACCAGCTCCTAAATTACGCTTCCTAGTTTCCTTAGTTTAGCACCTGGTTAAAATTTTTATATATATAAATAATTTTGGTAAAAAAATATATATAAAATTGTGTTGAAGAATAAGCTTAAGCTTTGTGGGTGAAATTCAATATATAAAATTGTGTACCTCTGTATTTCACCCACCCTGTTCAAACGTTTTTTAAATCCTTACAGTCCAAATATTTAATATTGAATTTCACCCACAAAGCTTAAGCTTATTCTTCAACCTTCGCTGAGCTTGAATTCTTTCCAGTAGAGGGAAAACCAGTTAACAGTATTATGAAAGCATTGACTCACAGAACTGACAGTAAAATAAATAAAAAAAACTTTCAGTGGAGGTATGAATGAACCGCTTATTAATTTAGATTTTTTTTAAACATGCTATTAGGAAGGTCAGCAAGATGGATTTAAAGTGAGTCTGATCTTTGTGAGAGAGCCTTTTAAAAAAATATCATTTAAAAAAAAAACAATCATGACGTGACAGAATTTACAGTTGAATAGCTTGTTTTTAGAGTAAACGTCTCCGCATGTTTCTGTTTTTTTTACTGGTGTCTGATGACTGACAATATGTATTTTATTAATCAGAGATAAACATAAAGACTTGGGGAAAGTAATGGCTGACTATTTTAAATGGTGTTATTGAAAGCTGCTAAATTATGAAAAAAAAATATATTGCAGCTTTAATATTTCATGGCTATATGTGTGTGTGTGTGTGTGTGTGTGTGTGTGTGTGTGTGTGTGTGTGTGTGTGTGTGTGTGTGTGTGTGTGTGTGTGTGTGTGTGTGTGTGTGTGTGTGTGTGTGTGTGTGTGTGTGTGTGTGTGTGTATGTGTATATAAGGTATTTTTTATTTTATGATTTTGTGTGGGTTGGTTTTTTAAGTCTCATGTCATTTATTTGTTTCTTTTAAACATCCCCCATCCCATGAAGCCTGTTCACACCAGATAAAGATGTCCAAACCACTAACCACTCAGAAACCAGAGATCTTTAGACTGTTTCTGCTGGATTATAGTGTATTAATAGAAACATAAAATACTTTTGGATTTCTTTTGGCTTTATTTTTTAAGGTAAAGCATGCAGGTCTGTCACCTATGATTCTGTCACTTCTATCCATTGCTGCCCTTGTGCAGGCGCATAAAAGCTGTTTTTGCACTCCTAGTATGCGTGGTTGTGTGATGATGAGTGACATGAAATTTCAGTGCTGCGTTTTCTTTTTGGATGACCTCCCTCCCCCTTTTGCGTTATTGATTGTGCATCTGAACTTGCTGAAAGATATTTTTCCCCTTTAAATGTCACATTTGGAGATATGTCAGCCATGTTTGTCTCCTAATGCTTTATTTAAATGCCATGTATTTAAAAAGAAAATACCATCTCTCTCTCATATGTGTGTGTGTGTGTGTGTGTGTGTGTGTGTGTAGCGAGAGGTGTTCAGCTATGCTCCTAGAGATCTACTACTATTCAAAGTTCACTTCTAAATCCAGCTCAACCCTTGTTTTTTACTAATATTCATTAATACTTACAGATGGGTGACAAATGAAAAATCAGCATAATGTGTCATTGATGCCACTGTGGGCTTCCAGAACAGCTTAAATCTTGGCACAGACAAGCACTATTCTCCAAAATATCATATGATTTACTTCATATATACATTCAAACATTCACTCAAAATGTTCAGTGAGCTCCGGTTGATGGTGGTAGAGTCATCCTAAGAGACTTCTCCCATCAGGAAAGAAATGGTCCAGTGAATGATCAAGAAAATCAGTCAGAAGAATTTTGTATTTATTAAGGGAGCAACTGGGTACAAACCAACCATGGCAGCAACATAACTAAACGCTCCACATCTCTTTTCACATGTCACCCATCTGTAAACTGTTAAGGACCACAAGGTTGCTAACAATCCTGCGCTGACACCAAGGGCCAACTTTTTCAATTTTCTCCACCTTTTTCCACACATTTCTTGCATTTGCTCTGTTTGCCCTGAATGGATCACCTCATTAATTTATTGTAATAAGGTATCAAACAGGATTTCTCTGCTTACAGTATTTTCAGTAGCATATGTTTTCCAAAAAAGGTGCATAGTATGGAAGTAAGTCACATGGAGCCACTTTCGGCAAAAAGAATCAGTATGGATAATGTTTTAAAAATGAGCCGATGAAATGAAATAACCTTGAAAATGTTTGTTGCAACTTGGTCATATAGCACTATAAATAAATTGTAACATATTCTTTTAAGTAAATAAATTTAATGAGAAAAACTTGAATGAGTGTTGACTTTCTTTGACCTACAGACAGTTGTGTTGCAACAGGAAGATTAAAGGAATTCTCAAAACTGTCAAACAGCCGAAACAAATCATAATCTCCGCCTGTTTTACAGGGACCGGTGTAGACATGGACATCATCCGTTGTATCATACGACATGTTTAATTCATGACGTTAGTGTGTGTATGAAAAGAGGAGGCAAATACGGCTCTTATCGTTTATCACAGAAGGGATTAAAAATAAGAAAGGAAGCGTCAACTCAGAAAAAAGCAATGTTGCGACCAGCCTTATAAATAGTGAAGGGGATTAGTTACAGTAGTATTGCTTTCTTCGGGGTCACATGTCACCGACCCTAACCTCGAGAACTGTATCAGGCTGTTAACAATTAACGAACAAATAGGACTTGAAATTTAAGAGTAGTTAATCAGAAGAGTAGATAATCAGAATAATAATGTGTGTGTCAATACTTTTTGATCATTTGGTATTGTTTACTGAGGTGACTGAGGTGACTGAGGTTTGAGGCAGCAAGACGTTATACGTGTTGCTTTGTGAACATTTCAGTTCAAAGATTTGTGTCTCTTGTACCATGTATTATAAGTATTATAAGGTTTAAGGATTCCTTAATTGAATTGTTATGCTGAGGTAATTTTAATTTCTTCTATACACAGTAAATTAAAGACACAGCTGTGTGTTTTTACACAGGAATGCTTCAAAGAATTCAATTGTGTGTGTGTGTGTGTGTTAGGTTTAGAATATCTGACAAGATTTAACACAATTTATAAGTGCTTATAGCTTAACGCTTATAAACAACTGCATTCTCTCAGACACTCTGGCGTCATTAGAGCGCGTCGGGGAGATCTGTCGCACGAACATGACGTGCCTCTGCTGTCCTGTCCTGTCGCGTAGTGGCTTTAAGCTTGTTCGCAGATTGAGGTCGGTAAGTGCATCAAAGGCTTTTCGATGCTTTTGCTTGATTTTCGGTTTCGTGTCATGTCGCGTTAGTTATGGTGCGTGCCGGGTGAAAAAAAAGCACTTCAGGAATGAGGGAAAAAAAATAAAAACAAAAACATTAGGATGCTGCAGTGGCGCTCGAGGCAAAACAGGACGCAGGGGCAAAAAATAAATAAATAAAATAAAACGCGCACGTTGACTCGTTTGACGACATTAGTACATTAGTACCGTTTGGTTTGTAGCTTTAAATCGAAGGTGATGTTTAACGATGTTTAACTGTCGATAAGGTTATGCGTGGTTTTTTATAAATCACTGTAAATCTAGACGCATGACAAATCAGTCTGCGCAGCTTTTAGACACTATGCGGTAACAGATAAAAACAAAGAGAAAGCAAGCAAAGCATCCACAAAAAGCTTTATTATAAAATATATCCATGCATTTTATTTTATTAATAATTATTATTGCGTTTTTTTTAAACATAATGAAATATATTTGATTAAACACACCGGCTTATGTTTAGAATAAAGATGTTTTTTTTATTTTACTCTGCAGTTTTTAAGTGATTTTCTAGTCCAAGTCAGATATGATGAATGGAGTCAGAAGTTTAATTGACTGTTCATTGTTCAGTGATTTGTAGACTTCCAGATCAATGCACTAATACAGTACGATGCTTAATTATATTTGGTTGCAGTGATTTGATTTGCATGTGATATGTCATGCTGTTGACCTTGTATCTGGACAGCAGTCATAGATCTCACTGTCACACTGTGTGTCTGTCTGTGTTACTGTCATAGTGCCACATCTGACCTTGTTGCTCACATCAGATCTATTGAAAGCATTTACACAGCCGCAGTTACAGGTGTATGGAAACAGTTAGCCTTATTATGACCTTATTGTGTGGGCAAAATGCATATACATCTTGGCTATTGATGCTTCGAATTGCATGGGTAACAAAACAAAACAAAAACAAACCAAGGACGATGCTCTGAAGTTTTTGGGGATTTTACTTTGCACTGTTCCAATCACAGAGCAAGCTCAAGTACTTTATTTGCTGATAAAATATGTGTCACCGTTTGTTTTGGTGATATTCAGTGGAAGGATGACACGCAAAAATTGTGAAGCGTTACCATATTGCAGGGATGTGGTAGCTTAGTGGTTAAGGTGTTGGACTACTGATCAGAAGGTTGTGAGTTCGAATCCCAGGTCTACTGCTGGGCCCCTGAACAAGGCCCTTAACCCTCAATTGCTCAGTTGTATAAATTGTAATAAAAATGTAAGTCACTCTGAATAAAGATGTCCGCTAAACTGTTAAATATAAATGAATTCTCTCTAATCGTCTTCTCTCTAACAAAGAAACTAACTAGACTGTTCTGGGTAGACATATGCCAAGGTTAATTTTCCTACTTGAATGTCTGATTATACACAGCTTGTCTGCTAAGAGCTTTGAGTGAAAGTTCTCCAACTCACAGTGTGCTTAGCAGGCATATCAATGATATAAATGTCAGAATCATGGTACATGAACTGCAGCAAGGAGTCAAGTAAAGCAGCCAAAAGCAAATGAAGCATTTATTGTGTACTAAAGGGACGTTTTACTGTGCTTTATGTTACTGCCTCCATTTTGTAATATCTTATATTAATCATACTTGGTAGGTGGATGTACGATGTGTGGGATACAATATAGTGAACCCTGTTCTGGTTATACAGTGTAGTGTGGTAGTCTGCTTCAGTAAATTTGATTATTTTTATACTGTTAGTATAATGGTATGTTATTTACACTATGTACTGTTGTAGTATGCTTCTTTAAGCATCATGCTATCTATCTATCTATCTATCTATATATATATATATATATATATACATTGCTGCAGTATTCTGTATAGGATGTAACTTATGCTTTAGTAAATTCTGTACTGTTTATACTATGTAGTGTTGTGGCATGCTTCAGTAAAATTCATGCTATTTATAACTATGTAGTGTTTTTTTTTCTCTTTTGTCTCCACTCCACTTCCACCTAGTTCAGGGCTGTTAATTAGTCGATGAACTAGGAGCAGAGAAAACAGCAAAATATGCAGGAGCAGGACTTGAGAAACACTAGCTTCAGTAAACCTGGCACTGTCCAGACTGTTAACGAGCCATAAGTGAGTGAGTTAACACCGTTTTTGGCATCAGAAAAGCATCACTTCCCCCCGCCATGTCCCTCATAGTGGCCGTGTCTTCATCTTTTATGCATTCGAGAGAGTCGCAGGTGGCGGAGTTTTGTTTCAGGCAGGCGGCTCGCGATACCAAAGATGCTTTATTAGACGGATTTTGGTGACACTTGTAGAGAGGCGAAATATGACTCCAACCAGACGGCTCAAAAACCCCGCATGAAATTAAATAGATTGCAGCCTGAAGTATATATAAACTATAGTATCACTTCTTTTGATGCACAAGGACGAGAACTGTGTGGCACAATTGTAACAGTCTTGTTATCTCTTAAAGCATGCATGCACCTGTGTTGTCTTTATATCCATCTACATGTGCATGACTTTGTGCTTGTCTGGGGGAAATAAAGGCATCATTTTCCCACTCTTCATCA
The DNA here is from genome assembly GCF_030014155.1 of Tachysurus vachellii. Lineage (NCBI taxonomy): Eukaryota > Metazoa > Chordata > Actinopteri > Siluriformes > Bagridae > Tachysurus > Tachysurus vachellii. The sequence continues at coordinate 26,039,072 of NC_083464.1, forward strand.
TCATTCTGAGAAAACACATTTTGTTAAAGGTAAGTTTGAAATAAACTAAATGGGAAGTTTTTTTCCCCCCTGACATTTTCAAAAACTGAAATCTCTGCAGTTGTGTGCACTTATCCGTACACTATCTGCTGTAATAGATTTCAGAGTGCATGCATGCTACTTGTCTTTGCACGGTTGTGAAAAAGCATAGGTGCGAACTGTAGCTTAAAGTCTAGCAAAAGTTAGAGACCGAATAGATGCACCCACTAACTCGCATGTTCGTAAGGATGAATTGCAGTCGATGCAAATCATATGAACGCATTGTCCTTTTGTTAGTAATACAAACAAAAGAAATGTACAATGTATTCGATCTCCGCATCATGAATCAATTACAATACATATATGATTAAGGTGCATAATTAATATACCAATGATTTATTGGAATTGCTTAATAATGTCCAAGCTATTATCAAAGCTACATCAAACAGACTAGTATGACTGTGTGTATTTTTTTTTTTTTAAATGTGATGTCACAGTCTCGCTCCTTTTAGATTTCACTGAAAATGTGTACAGTATTCGCTGATGATATGGGTAAACTTGTATTTGATAAAAGAAGCAAACATACACATAATCTTAGGTGAGAAGTCTGTAAATGAACTAGTCGTTCAGCGATTAAATTCAAACCACCCATAATAACATTACAGTTGTGCCAGCTCTCCTCTCTTCCTCAGCCGACTTTGTCTCGGCTTGCGTGTAGCCTTTTGTGCCGTAATTGTGCTGTAACCGACAATGCAACAAGCCTTTAATAAAATATTTATTAACAGCAACGCTCAACACAAGCCGTCTGTAACTCTATCGTCTCTTAACTCGCCCTGACAGTCCGCACTTATAAGAAAAACACCTCTAATGCAGCATAATTTGTTTCTGCGTCAAAATGTGACACATGTTTAGTGTCAGTGTCACCTTTTGTTATGAAGTTGATCATGTTTACAAAACTCACATTGTGGCGCCCCCTGGTGGACGCCGTGTTTTAAACCTCCGAGCGAGTTCAGAAGAATGGAAAGTGAAACTCGTCGATGTCGTTTTCTTCCACATTACAGCAGCTGCGTGGTTTCATTAAGCAAAAAATAGCACAACTTAATAGTTTTGTGAGTCCTACAAGTCTAGACACATTTGTTCTCTGGTTGGATTAGACTAGTCTAGTCTAGTCTGCTGCCATTTCTTTGAACAAATACGTGTTTTGTTTGGTTTGTTAACCGATTCGCCGTCGTTTGGATTAAACTAGCTGAAGATTTAGCCTTGTTTTAGCTCCTATGTCTCGTACTTAAGCTTTTTGTTTCGACTTTTTGTTTGTGTGAGTTTTTAACACGGTGAAGGAGGCAGTAACGTTTGTGTGACGGTGCGTATGTGCTAGCGTTCACTTCTGTTTATTACTCTTTACTGTTTATGAAGCTTCTTACCTCCGGTTACTATTAAGACTTGTATTTGTCAACAGGTGAAGAGGAGTTTCATGTCTTTATTATGGTTAAAATATAATTTATTGCTATAGGTTTGCTCACAGTCTACTATACAGGATACAGTAGTGTTACTGGTGATGTTCAGTAATGTTGAGGGGGGAAAAGAGTAAATAATAACAACATACTTATTAATTTACTTGTTTGATTTACTTTTACATTGTATATTTTTTTAATATTATTATTATTATTATTATTATTATTATTATTATTATTATTATTATTATCGTTGTTGTTGTTGATGTAGTATATTAACATTTAGGCAATTATCATGATATTTATTATTATACCAGCCATACCCATTTATTTACAAAATAAATTCATTATTCTTATTACATTATTATTATTATTACTTGTTTGATTTACTTTTACATTTTATATGTGAAAATATTTAGGGAAAAAAATTATTTAAAATAATTCTGAAACAATTTTTCTAAATCTATTATTATTATTATTATTATTATTATTATTATTATTATTATTATTATTGTAGTATATTAACATTTAGGCAAATATCATGATATTTATTATTATACCAGCCATACCCATTTATTTACAAAATAAATAAATTAATTAATAATATAAAACAAGTATTTCCTTACTATCTTGGTGACTTATGAAAGCCTATCAGAAAACTGTGCTCAGATTGGTATTATATTCACTATTCTCTCATTGCTCATCTTTTTTTTTTTTTTTTTTTTTTTTTACAGTAGGACAGGGTGTCCTTGTGTGAGCGCTTGTCTTTTCACCTTCTCTGCTTCTCTTTGACAGACTGTCTCATTTTTCCATCCCCATAAGAATCTATTTAATACCTGCTAAGAGTGAGAAGAAAATATGAATAATTAATCCAAGGGGTTTTACCATGTTATTGAATTACAATACAATACAATAACAATACAATTATAACGTGCAGTCAAATTGCTCTCATGTTTAGTAGGGAATAAACATGACAAACCTTCAGGTTATAGAATCTTACACACCAGAGGGGTGTGATCATTTTCATATGGTTCTGTTATTTTATTAGAACCGTGCAGTCGAGTTATTCTGCTTATACAACAGCAATTTGCCAGTGATTACAATGTTTTATTTATTAATGACTATTAATAAATGGCACTGTGTATAAACTAATGGCTTGTTAAAGTAAATTAGATTTTGTATCTACTATACAAGTCCCTGTGTATGAGCTGATGTGATGGAAAGCATAATGTATTAGAACAAGCACATTTAATGTTAAAAGTATTATTTGTGTTCTAGCCTGGGATAGTGTTTGTGTCATGCTATTATGCAAAAATAATGCAGGCCTCATGACAGATTTGAAAATTCAATGTGGTATAACTGTGTTTAAAGTTTTTCCCATTCTTTGGTTCTTTTTTGTATTCACGTGTACCTATTTTCTTTCTTACCAGGTGAAGCTGTGCTGCAGACTTGTCCAGTTAGTACACACCAGATTTTGTTGCTGTCTTGCTCACTGTTCTGACATTCACCCAAAGCCAACAGGCAGTAAGCTCCTTTGTCCTCCACCCCTGCGCTATGAGCAGAGGTAACGGAGGGCACCCCAAAGAGTACCAGCGATTTTCCCTCCCATCCCATCAGGGCAAATCCAGCCAAGGATCCTTCTCCCAATCTTTACCACCTTACCCCAGAGCCCCTCACCCCCCAAGCCCCAACGGTTACTTGGGCAGGTTCCAGCATCCCCCCCCTTACTCATCCACTGGCCCTCCTGGACCTTCACAAGCTAGTCCTTCTTTGCCTCCAAATCCTTGTACGTCTCGTTTCCCTGGACCTTCCCAAGTGCAAGCTCAGAAGTCATCATCAAATAGAGGAGCTTGTAGTGACAAAGCAGTAGACTTTCACCAGCAGCAAATCCTGTTCCTTACAGGGCAGGTTGCTGAGGCGCCCAGGTTTGTGCCGCACCAGTTCCGACACCACAGAAGTCCTCCCCAGTGTTCCACAGAATATTATAATTCCCCAAAGCCCAGCAAGTACGTGAGAAGAGGGGGATATAATCACGGCAGGCCAAGCTGGCAGAAAGGGTTTAACACAAGGTACCATCCTGGACCTAAGTCTGCCTGGGAACAACAGCACTTAAGAAGCCAGAATAATCAGTATCAGTGTGACAGCTGGGTGGATTGTGATGCTGCCTCACTGTCTTCAGAATTTCATGCTTTAAAACTAGAGAACTTTGGAACACTCTCGTCATCCAGAAGTGGGAGTAAGGCTACTTGTTCACTTCCCTCAGGTAGATATTCCTTGCAGCTGAATCCTGATATCCAAAAACAAGTCCACAGTTCTTTGGCCTCATTGCAGCAGGGTGAAACTCTCCAGGCCAGGCTCCTGGCTAAAAGGCTTCGACTGCCTAAGAAAATTGTTAACCAAGCTCTATATGCTTTATCCAAATTAAACCAGGCAGTGAGGTTAGAAGCAACTCCTCCTCTCTGGAGACTCTGGAAAGAAGGTGACACTGAATCAACCCACGGAACCCGGTTCAGAGCCAAAACTGATAAAAACTTTGCTCAAGATACATTTGTAAGGCAAAACCAGGGTATTAGTGAAGTGCTGACAGGTTTTACTACTACAGAGGCCTGTAGTGATTTCAGTGAAGAATCTGAAGACTCTGAAAAAGAAAGTTCCTCTGAAGCTCTAGACTCTGACCAGGCTTCTGAAAAAGAATCTTGTATTTTAACAACAATGGAAGCAAAAGACACCAAGGAGCATATCCTGCGGTACCTCCATGAGACTGGCCAAGCCAGTGCATTGATGATTGCCAAAAACCTGGGCTTTCGAAATGCCAAGCATGTAAATCCTACACTGTATACCATGGAAAAGCACGGCGACCTAACTCGCAACACGAACTTTACGCTCCCTACTTGGGAGCTGACTTCTCACCAGCGTGAGAAGATGGAGAGACAGCGAAAAGCAGCTGTTGTTGCCTCTATAATACATGACGAGTCAGAGCTTCGTGGAACACCAGGCCCAGTGATAGCTACACAACCAATCCCAAAGATTGTGTGTGGATCTGGGTTGTCAGAAGAAGTGATGACGTGGGAGAACCTCCCAACAAGTCAGACACATATCAGCAAGGATGGCACATTTGGGAACGGAATGCTTGAGAAGCAGTCAAATTCAGATATGGACTGTATGCCTGTTCTTGAAAAAATTCCCTCAGATGACAAAGACCTTGCATCTGTTCCCTACACATCACATGATGCTTCATGTTACCGGGCAAATGACAAGAATGGGGGACACTCAGAGTGGGCGTCGGATGATATTCCAGAATTCCTGAACACAATCCGATCAGAAGTGGCTGTGTCCTTGGCGGCACCTCTTCCTCCAGCCCAGAATACAGAGATCGTCAGGTTGCAGAAGCTAAGACTGGCACTCAGCAAGAACCCGGTCAGTGGCCTGATGGAGTATGCACAGTACCTTGGCTACAGTTGTGAATTCCTGCTGCTTGAACAGTCAGGACCCTCACATAACCCCAGGTTAGCTAGCACAGTTGTCTATTCCACTGAATATACATAGAAATAAATGCTCCAGTGTAAACTGGTGTAGTAATGATGGGTTTTCCCCCTCCAATTGGTTTCATTTTCCCTAGGTTTCGAATGCAAGTGATGCTCGATGGGCGTAGGTTCCCACCAGCTGAAGCCTCAAGCAAGAAAGTGGCAAAGAAAGTTGCAGCTGCGGAGACTCTTCGTGCTCTCCAGAGAGAGATGGAAGGAGCTTCTAGTATGGAAGATGAAGCAGAGCAGCCTGCAGTGTCATTAGGCGAAATGAATGATTTTGAGGATTCTTTTGTGAGTTTTCTCTATACGATTTACCTTACTGATGATATAATAGAATTCAATGTTTTTATAAGTAACCAGTGTTGACTTTGTCTGTCTGTTTTTTTTTTTCCTTTTGGCATTGTATATATTTGCTGACTGCTTTCTTAAGGAGAGTTCCGAGGAACCTCCAAAGGCCTTGGCTCGCTCCCTTCCAGGTGGCAAGAATCCTGTTTCTGTTCTAATGGAGCACAGCCAACGTAGTGGCCATGCTATTGAGTTCATCAATACTGGACAGGAGGGTCCTGCACATGACCCACGGTAAGAGACATTTTTTTTTTAATATTTCATGTTTATTTTCTCTCAAGTGCAAGGCTGACATCTACAGTTTAGCCATGGCATTTACTTTTTTTGTAGGCAAGAGTTGAAAGCAGCAAATATGGTTCTGGTAGCAGTTACTATCACTTTGTGCTGATTTTATTTAGATGTCCTTTGAATTAATGTGGCCAGGCTTGTCTATGTAATGTAATGTCCTTGCTCCTGTTCTGACGATCATACTAAACTTGGGTGTGATTCATATTTGAAGCTGAACTGGCAACATAAAATAATTTTAGATTGTGGTGTAGTAATGTAGAGTATGGTATAAAACATCTATCACTTAACAGGTCTGGCAAACGTGTATTAATATATTTCCAAATATTCTCATGCTGAAATGATCAGCAGAGGCTTCTCCTCCACCTAGTTTCTGTTGGTTAGTTATGGGATCTTTTTTTGACCACTTGCTATGGCAATACATGAATCACTCGAAGAATACACTTGTCTGCTTTTTTCAGTTAATGCCACAGTCAGACTGAACATAGTCTAAGTTCATCTGGCTCAAAGGAATTCTTGTTACATCCCAATAAGACAGCAACAAAGACGTTTGCCTTACTGTTGTCTAAGCACAAATCTTAAAACAAATTAGCACCATATCCCCCACTATACACTTGGGTCTTTCTTGTAAAATAATTTTTTACCTGTCTGTTAACAAGCAGATTAAAGGATTACTGGAGATAATGTTAACTGACATTAAATAGCTAATTTGACCACAATAGTCATCATTAAGCAAGTTATTATAAATGTTCGTCTTCTATCTCTCTACCACATCTACATTTTGTGCGTTAGCTTCATGTTCCAAGTGAAGGTTGGGGACAGTCTTTACCCGGAGGCATCGGCACCCAGTAAGAAGGCAGCACGGCAACTGGCAGCAGAGGAAGCTGTAAAGGGTCTTATGGCAGAAGGACAACTACAACTCAACAAGGTATAAAGAGCAATGTCTGACTGTTTTTTATATGGAATTTCTTGAGTTGAAGGAGATGAAATGAGGGTGATAAAGTCAACTAAATGGGTGTATAATCAAGTTAAGGATAGCTACAAGGTGCATACTAAGTGTGGAAGTTTCTACAAATTTGAAGAGCAGGAATTTAATTCAACTTAATTCCATGTGTGAGGAAGGTTCCTGTCAGGTCTGGCATTTCTAAATGAAGAAACAGTAAGCATTCTAAGAAACGGTCTTGGACAAACAGAATTAAAGAGAAGAATGGTGAAAAACAGAATGGAAATCCTGAGGGATTTTAGTTTGTACAGCTTTTAATTTTTCACAGTTGTAGATAAACACGTTTAATTGCCGAGTGACTCGCTCTACTCTGTTTATGCCAGCCACAGTACCCGTTTTGTCCACTTGGCGAGGGTGATTTGTCCCCAGCAATGCCCCCGTGCCCATCACTGCCCCCGCTGACAGCAGCTGAGCTCCAGGCAGCGCACGAGGCTGGAGTAGGTGACCTGATCAACCACTTAAACAACAACGCTGTGTCAGGCCTGCTGGAGTACGCACGCTCACGAGGCTTTGCTGCCGAGATCCGTCTGGTGGGCCAGTCAGGACTCCAACACGAACCACGGTACACACGCACATATACAACAGGCCCACTCACTATTACACTTTGCTGTTAGTTTACTAGGTACCTCTGGCTTGTACTGAATTGTATTTGCCCATAATTAATGATTAATTAACTTTTGCCCTTTATCATGCACTTTTGTAGGAATTCAGTTTATGAATGATCTTTCTGCTGATTTGTTGTCTATTTAAATTACATATAATATATATACACAGCTCAACATTGTGTTGAATGTTTATATATTTGTGTCTGCAAGAAAAAGAGCACTGGGCTCATGTTCATTTTCATACTCCATGAAATTCCCTCATTCTAACTGTTAGGATTTAAATGCATTGTCCCTGTTTCTTTCTACTAGTTTTACATATCAGGCTAAGCTGGGAGGACGTTGGTTTCCTGCGGTGTGTGCCAGCACTAAAAAACTGGGCAAGCAGGAGGCGGCTGACGCAGCTCTCCGAGTGTTGATCGGAGAGGCAGAAAAGGCCGCACGCACCGGGGAACTCACATCAGAGGTATCCATCTCACTCATGAGCCCTTTGAAATGTAGTTTACTCTACCGTTTATCACACTTTAACATGTTTGTGCGTATGTGGTGCAGTTGCCGGTGTCAGGTAGCACAGTGCACGATCAGTTTGCCATGCTGAGTCATCAGCGTTTCAATGCGCTTACTGCACGCATTCAGCACAGCCTTTTGGGTAGGAAAATCCTTGCCACGATCATCATGAAGAGAGGTGCTGACAGTCTGGGCACAGTGGTCAGCCTTGGGACAGGTATGCATCACATCCATGCACGCATCATTTGGTAAGCTGTCAGACAGTTAACATCCTGCCTCTAGGCTGATGCTCATACACACTTAGTAGGTTTTAACCATTTCCAAAGCATAAAAATTCAGGGATGAAGATTGTTTGAATTATAGTCCACTAGCAAAGCATTTACAGTTCATACGGCAATCCTACTGAGCTTCGTCTGACATGAATGAAGGGACACTGAAGGGTTATCCAGTTTCTCACTGCCTGTATGTCTTAACATCAATATTGCATGCAGTCTTGAGCTTCGAGTCCTTAGTAGTACTTAATAGTACTTTTCCCACTTTTCCTACAAACCGAATACGTGGTGCCCTCTTGTGTTGATCTATTCATGAGCCATAAACTGTTCATTTAATCTTATTTTAGAATTATTTAGATTTCCTAATCTGCAGTTACTCTGAAGACAGTGACATGCTTATTGATAGTTAATGGAACAGCTGGTGACTGTTAAGAGCTCGAACTTTAAAACACACATTCTGCTGATTTTATTACTGCTCTACTCCACTGTAGGAAATCGATGCGTCAAAGGAGAGGAACTGAGTCTTAAAGGTGATACCGTTAACGACTGCCATGCTGAAATCATTTCCAGAAGAGGCTTCATCCGGTATCACTTTACATCGGCACTCTTCCAAGATGCATTTTGTCCATTTCAATATTAGCCTAGATGGAGTCTTATTTCATTCTCATAAATATATTAACAAGAGAAGTAAATTTATATGCTCTGCAGCTCTAGCTCTTAGTTGTCTAAGACTCTATAGCCTGTCTGCCCTCAGCTCTGGCAGCCACCCATCTCTTTTCACTTTTATCACTCTCTCTCTTTCTCTCCTATCCCTCTCTCTCTCTCTCTCCTATCTCTCTCTCTCTCTCGCATAGCTTTTTGTACAGTGAGTTGATAAAGCATTGGGAAAGTCCCGCTGAAGACAACATATTTCAGGTTGCAGAGGATGGTTTGCTCAAGATCAAAGATGATATTACGTTCCATCTGTACATCAGGTATCTCATGCATTAGTACAGGACCCATAATCTGTGGACATGTCCTTTCTTATTAAGAGATAATGGGTCAGATTTACACATTTACAGTTAATAGCCACATTGTGTGTCTGTACCTCTTTCAGCACTGCTCCATGTGGGGACGGTGCACTCTTCGATAAATCGTGCAGCGAGTTAGCGGAGGTCACTGGCTCGGCTCACATGCCCGTGTTCGAGAATGCTAAACAGGGCAAGCTCAGGACCAAAGTTGAAAACGGTGAGCTCTTCTCTCATCTGTACAGACTATCAGGTCGTCTCTCATGACTGTTTGGAAGCAAGTGGCATTGCATAGCCTTTAATGCAGTTACTTACTGTATGAGCCTTAATTCAGTTGCAGAAGCTGAATGCTTGTCTATCAGTCTCATTTTAGGGCTTATTGGTTTATGCTGAGGTAATAAACATAAATATGTGGTGTAGGATTTTAGTGTAAGCAGGAGAATTAATTGGGTCATAATGTGGGATGTGGCTTGATAAGAGAACACAGCTATACAGATGTGGAATATTGATTGCTATGTAACAATTGATTTTATTTAGAGCTTGGTTTAATTTGAGGTTGATTTTTATTTTTTTTAGTTTTATTACTCTTGTTTTCTCTCTCTTTGCTACCTTTATGTTTTTTTTTAACTGTGTACCTCAATGTTGTTTTCTTTCATCTCTGTCCCAGGTGAGGGTACCATCCCGGTGGAATCGAGTGCCATCGTGCCCACTTGGGATGGCATCCAACATGGCGAGCGTCTCAGAACCATGAGCTGTAGCGACAAGATCCTGCGCTGGAACGTGCTGGGCCTGCAGGGGGCTCTGCTCAGCCACTTTATGCACCCTGTCTACCTTCAGTCCATCACCTTGGGTACATGCACATAGACTCAAAACCTCAAACATATTGTGGATATTATCTTACTGTTTTCTTATGATTTTTCCAGGGTACCTGTACAACCACGCTCATTTGACTCGAGCTGTGTGCTGCCGGTTGGCCAGAGATGGCAGCGAGATAGTTAAAAGCTTGCCTACTCACTTCAGACTTTGCCACCCTGAGGTATGCATACACACACAAACACACACACACACACACACACACACACACACAAACATTTTGAGTAAATGTGTGTGCAAGACTTCTGTTGGTGACAAATGGTCAAAAGGTAAATTTCATTTAGATATTTGTGTAAACATCTGTGTGCATGTAGGTCGGCAGAGTCAGTGTGTACGACTCAACACGTCACACAGGAAAGACCAAAGAGTCCAGTGTGAACTGGAGCCTGCCAGACAAGCTCAAGGTGGAGGTACTGGATGGCACCAAGGGCAAAGTGGACAGGTAAGAGAGCAGCCAGTCACACAATCTGATCTGTTGAGCGGCCAATATAAATTAATCGTGTCAGGGCGGAAGCACAGTATACCAACGCCATCGGTTCGGACTGCGTAGATAGTGCAGCGTGTCTTAAAGACTCTGCTTAATAAGAACAATAATAATAATGTCTCTAATTTTCTCAGCTTTTGTTCAGATATTTTTTGTGCTTTTCATTTGTTTGTCTCTCTGCACAGTCCAAAGCTAGAGGTGTCCCGCGTCTCCAAGTCCAACATGTTTCGTCTTTTCCGGGACGTGTGCAGGCGGGCCGGTCGGACTGACCTGCTGGCGCTGACCTCCTACGCCCATGCCAAGATGGCTGCCTGTTCTTTCCAGCAGGCCAAGGAGCAGTTCTACAAGGCTCTGAGTCAGCTGGGTTATGGAACCTGGATCGGCAGACCGCAGGAAGAGAAGGGCTTTGAGGCAGTGGAGACTGAATCTCAGAACGTAGTTTCAGCTCTGTAAGGACAAAAGAGGGCAGGAGGAGGGACAAAGAGTGGAGGAACTGCACAGCCAGTGATTGGAATCTTTTGGGTGGTAGAAGAAAGATGGCTGATGACAGAGGACATACGAGAGAGATAACGTGGGACAGAGAAAGGGCAGAATATGTGGTTTGGATCATTCCACCTCAGCCTGGGATGGAAAGAGAAATTAAACCGAGCCATAAAATGCAAGCTCATGTATAATAATGATGTATGGAGCATTTTCTGCAATTTTCACTAAACTGTTATGCACTAAGACCTATCTGAAGCACTGATCTCCATCTCTGTCTGTCTCACTCTCTTAGTCTGTCTCATTCTTGTAGGTGGAAGGCTGGGTGCATATGAGGAGAGATAAAGAGAGAGTCTGTTGTAAAATCTCTTTATTTAAGATCAACCTAGTTTCTGTAATAACAGCTGCAGTAATTATATACCATTATAGATATTGTATTAAAAACCAACACAAAAGGATGCTGTTAGTGCAACGTCTCCCCTCACAGCAATTAATGAGCTTTCAAGCAGATCTCTCTCTCTCTCTCTCTCTTTCTCTCTTTCTGTCTCTCTCACTGTGTCTCTCTCTCTCTGTCTCTCTCACTGTGTCTCTCTCACTCTGTCTCTCTCGTATACAGAACACCTGTTTTCGGATGAAGTTGAAACAGCGGACCAAGGAGCTTTGTTGTTTTCCTTTTGATAAACACCTAAGACGTATATCTGTACATTTATTTCACATTAAGTCAGCCTATGGGTGAGAACTTGCTAAACTAATTTAAAGAGCTTGTACACATAGATTTGACAAAATGTATACATAATGTACCTACAGATACATACACTCACAAATGTATTTAAGGTCTCATCACACCGTGTGTGATTTTTATATACATGTGTGTGTTTATGTATATGTATATATTGTATGTATATATTTTATATAGAGTTTCAAATATTTGTGTTGCATTTGGCAAGTACTGATGGATGTCATGCAGATATTTTTGGGACACTTTAATAGCATCATCCCTTCACGTTCCATGTTATGTTTTTGTGAGAAATGCGTTTCATGTGTACTTTCCGAGAATATGTATGCGAGAGAGTACATGTGTGTTAGGTGTACTGTATGTTAAGTGTGTGTTTTTTTTTTTTTGTTTTGTTTTGTTTTTTTTAATTCAGTCTCTGTAAGAAGAGATGCTTGAGTGGACAACCCTGAGTGAAAATAATTTTAACTTCTTAAAACATTCAAGTCAGAATTTATAGCTATATAAAATTTAGTTTTAATTGATGTTTTTTTTTATGTTCACTGGCATCTGACTGTGTCTTTTGTCTTTATTCGAAAATAAATTAAACTGTCTATACTTTCCGGAGTTGTTTTTTGTAAAAAAAAAAAAAATAATAAAAAAATGTATTTTAATGCCTCATCTTTCAATACAGGCTGCACCATGCCCTAAATTCCTGTGTCCTCTCTGTGGCCGTGGTATCTGTTTTTTCAACACATTTCAATTAATAGATATCATCTGTAGTTTACCACAGCTGCTTATGGCTAACAGCTGAATTGGGTGAGAAGGCAAAGCCTTGGCAGTCGATATTAAGATTCAAATTACAGCACAGATTCACATAATTTAATTCTTTGCCAAAAGTGTTTACAACAAATGAACCAAACAGGTTTAAAACTTTATGATAAATTTGTGGTATATTCTGCTTACATTCTACCATGTGTTCATATTTGATTGCCACTAATTTATGTATTGCGCTTTATTTATACACCAAACTCAATTTCAATGCAGAATTAAAAAATAATAATAATAATCATAAATCCCTTGGGGGCACGGAGGCTTAGTGGTTAGCACGTTCGCCTCACACCTCCAGGGTCGGGGTTCGATTCCCGCCTCCGCCTTGTGTGTGTGGAGTTTGCATGTTCTCCCCGTGCCTCGGGGGTTTCCTCCGGGTACTCCGGTTTCCTCCCCCGGTCCAAAGACATGCATGGTAGGTTGATTGGCATCTCTGGAAAATTTGTCCGTAGTGTGTGATTGCGTGAGTGAATGAGAGTGTGTGTGCCCTGCGATGAGTTGGCACTCCGTCCAGGGTGTATCCTGCCTTGATGCCCGATGACGCCTGAGATAGGCACAGGCCTGTGGTAGTTCAGATAAGCGGTAGAAGATGAGTGAGAGAGAGAGAGGGTAAATCCCTTTTCAGGCTCACTATACATACAGGCCAGTTAAGACCTTGCTAATCTGAAGGAAGCCTTTGTAAAGATGGTAAGCGGATGAGGTTTCCTACATTTCTCTAAACATCGACATTTTTTAGCCCTCATAAGTAGCTTCTGGCATGCGAGTGATGTGAAGAAAACATCCTGATGGTATGAATGTCCGGGCTGAGATAGCGCAAGATAGCTGAAGTTCAAACTCACTTATGGTCTACATACACTTAGCAGTTTCAGATGCAGATGCATTATATGTCCACTTTATCTCTCTCAAGGCTCTTAAGAGGCAGAGTGGAGGCAGAAATACTGATGGAGAGAGTGAACTATGAAATATTGGTGTGGTCCAGCGACTGTGTAAAAGGGTCAATCAATGCCTGAAAATGAGAATAAATGGGCTTGTTGTGAGTGTTTTATTCCAGTTGCATGTCCGTTTTTGTGTGGGCAGATGAGAAGGAAGAGGCAAAGGAAAGATGGACGTGAGTGAGTTCTACAATGAGCTGTACTTGTGTAGGATATGGCTAGCAATTTGCAGACTGACTGAAGACAACACTGAAACAACACTGAGAGAATTAGTTTCACACAAACACTGTTTACGGTGTCCTTTTTTTATTCTAAGCAAACATTTCCAATTTCAAACACTAACGAGGACATTAGTACGATATGAGTTGTGTGTGTGTGTGTGTTCATGTGAGAGACATGCACACACACTGACCTCTATGGGCTTTCCCATGCAAACCTACACCTACACACCAACTGTCACTGCACAAGTGTTAGGCTGTTTATAGCCTTTGTGAATATTCAGTACTTTACGTAACAAGATGAAAAGGTGCATCTATTCCAAACATGCGTAGTACTTTAAAAAAAGGTAAATTGTGACAGCTTTTAAAGCTAGCAAAATATCATCAGCAAGAAAATGTGTACAGCTTTCTAAATGTGTGTTAGTGACTTAAACAATATAAATGTTTAATAGCAAATTACTAATCATTTTTTTTCTTCTAACATTAAACCAAATCTGGTGATGACCGGAGTCAAGGCGTTTGAGGTTTTGCTGTTCATTTGTGTCATATTATAACGATCACTCAGATAATCGTACTAACTGCCACTTCATGAATATGTATCAACTTACTTTCTTGTTCAACCGATAAAAGAATAGCGACTGTATAATTTAATAAATGCAGTAATTACACATGATAAAAGATTACTGGGCCGCACAGTGGTGCCTCGCAGCTCGTATGTCGTTCCTGTGTCCATTTCTTTCGGGTGCTCCAGTTTCATTCCACCTCCCAAACTCATGTCAGAAGATTAGAACAAACTGGCTAAAATTAATTGCCCGTAGGTGTGAAAGACAGTATGAAAGTCTGTGTCCAATGGTGCCAAGCAATGGACTTGTATCCTATCCAAGATATAATCTCGCCTCACACGAAGTGTTCCTGGGACAGACTCTTTATCCACTACGACCCTGCCAAGGATAAAGCGCTTACTAAGAGAACTGACTGTATAAGGAAACACTGTTAGGTATATTTTATTTATAATGAATCAAAGTGTGATTTGCCGCAACTCTTCCACCTGACGGGCATAAATTCAATCAGTTCCGTGATTGATGTGAATTGTGTCCTTGGGTGAGGATCAGAAGTGATTTTTTCATTGTAGAGGGGCTCTTTTAATTCTGTTCAACTTTACATGTTGTCAGTTTATAAAATTTATTCAATTCGATTGCCGCAATTCAACTGTTAGTGTCCAGTATGGTCTCTCAACCGTTTAGTTATCAATGAAGGAATATAGCTGAAGCTTTGCAGCTGTAGTAGCTGGACTCAGTACCATATAAATTTAATGTACTGTATTTTAGATCACTTTTTAGTCTTTACCCCTGATGTTTGTTTAATGGGTTTAATGGGTTAAAGGGTTTTTATTTTTAAAAAGTGTAAAGAAAAGATTCGCCTGATGATTGGGAAGGAAGATAGCTTGAAGCCAGTGTTTCTGAAGATGTAATGCAGATTAAAAGAATTTCAGTGTTTTGCATTAATACATGGTCTAATGGTCTAATTTTACTTCAGCAAACAAGAAACCCCTCTTTCATGGTTGCGTATCTGCGCTGATACCTTGAAGAAATGTACTATCGCTATTAAGCATAAATGAAATTTTAAGATGGGAGCAAGCACAAAAGATCGAGAACAGTCATCTAAACTTAAACAAAAAAACAACTGAAAAAAAAAATAAATTCCCTTCAAGCTCACAAGAAATAAACGAGTACAGTTTTAGCTGCAAGTGGAAGTTTTTAGTCTTTTGCATAACACAATGGAATAAAAATGTGTGGAACAGGAAAATATAAGAAAATCATTCATTCATTCATCTTCTACCGCTTATCCGAACTACCTCGGGTCACGGGGAGCCTGTGCCTATCTCAGACGTCATCGGGCATCAAGGCAGGATACACCCTGGACGGAGTGCCAACCCATCACAGGGCACACACACTCTCATTTACTCACACAATCACACACTACGGACAATTTTCCAGAGATGCCAATCAACCTACCATGCATGTCTTTGGACCGGGGGAGGAAACCGGAGTACCCGGAGGAAACCCCCGAGGCACGGGGAGAACATGCAAACTCCACACACACAAGGCGGAGGCGGGAATCGAACCTCGACCCTGGAGGTGTGAGGTGAACGTGCTAACCACTAAGCCACCGTGTCCCCCTAATATAAGAAAATAAATAGTTATTATAGTTATTAGTTATTTTATAGTTATTGAGATGCTGCAACCTTAAAGTGGATTATCTTGATATAACAGAATTTTCCATCATGTTTTGTCCCTTTCTGATTATGTCTGAATGGGCTGACACTGGAGACTTCTTTTAAAAAATTCTAAATACATGTTTCCTCATAGAAAACCATCTTAAGTTTAGTGTCATATGTGTAAAGAGTGCTTTAAGCGTCAGTATACAAAGAAAAAAGATGTAAACAATGTGAGCATTCATAAAGTGGCAAAGTGAAAGAGAGGGAAGGTAAATTAATAAAGGGGTAAAAGTGATAAAGCATAATACATATAGCTGGTTGTGCTATTGGTTCACTATAAACTTCACTATATCCACAATTACAAAGAATGTTAGTGGTGCAAATGGCAAACAATTCCCTGTGCATTAGCTCTACTCTGTTATTAAAAATATACCACATTAGAATGGGGTATTGACCTCATAAAGCTGTGTTTTGCCTGTCAGAGCTGCTGTCATTGGAGATTCATCCGCTTGTGACCAATCAGATTTCAGATTTATGATCTCAACCGTATTGCAGTGTAAAGAATATTAAGGTAATATTACATAGTTTCTGGCTTTTTGTAAAAGAAGCAAAAAAAAATTTTACTGCAGAAAAACATCTTGAAAGTGGTATTCGGTCAGTTTAGTGGTATGTGGATGATTTCCTCTGTCCCATATCACAGCTAAGATCTGTTTTGCACACATTAGAATCCAAAATAAGTGTTGTGCAAGCGAGATATTACTTACAAGGAATTTGACTTGGCAGTTGCTGCATGCCACATGGCATGAGCTTTGTGTACTCTTCAGAGCATGTTGAGGCACTGTGGCATGGCTGGTACTTTGAGCAGATGGCAGGCTCTGCCATGATGGGCATCCATTTGTGATAAAAGCACTCATGTCAGACTGAGGTTTCCCCACTATCTCAAGCAGCATGAAGTCATTTAGTTTCCTCTAATTCCTTTTTCTGAGATGTTGACAGTATGGTCACATCCAGCATATTAATGTCACTGTTAAACACTACAGCGCTGTAGGTTTCACAGTGTTCCACTAAATATGATATGTCTATCTTGTATTGTAGATATAACAGTAGTGCATATATGAACTGGAATTGACTGAATTGTTAGGCCAGCTAGAGATACACTGGATATAAAGACAAAGGGGGGAAAAAAAGGACCTAAGATAACCACTCAAATGTCACTAAGAAGGTCACGGGTGTGTCAGAAGAAATAAAATGAATGGGCTAATAAAAGATTTGTAGCTATGGTGTTTAAAAGGAGAAAGGAATGAAATGTGGCGACAGAAAGGAGCGTCGAGTTTCCAAATAGGGCCAGAGAAGCTAAAAAGACGTATTAGAAATGGTAAGTCACTGAGTTTTTTAACACCTTAAACTCCTAGAATCTTTTCAAACATACAGTGCACTCATAAATCTCCACACTTCCCCTTGCTGTTTTACTGTAACACTGAATAAGATAAAATATTAGTTACTGAAGGGGGGCACGGTGGCTTAGTGGTTAGCACGTTCGCCTCACACCTCCAGGGTTGGGGTTCGATTCCCACCTCCGCCTTGTGTGTGTGGAGTTTGCATGTTCTCCCCGTGCCTCGGGGGTTTCCTCCGGGTACTCCGGTTTCCTCCCCCGGTCCAAAGACATGCATGGTAGGTTGATTGGCATCTCTGGAAAATTGTCCCTAGTGAATAAGAGTGTGTGTGCCCTGCGATGGGTTGGCACTCCGTCCAGGGTGTATCCTGCCTTGATGCCCAATGACGCCTGAGATAGGCACAGGCTCCCCGTGACCCGAGGTAGTTTGGATAAGCGGTAGAAAATGAATGAATGAGTGAATTAGTTACTGAAGTGTATGTTTTATGTTTGATGGCTTTTTAAGATTTTCAGCTCATTTCAATATGAAAACAAAGCTTTCAACAACCAATACAAAATGTTTATATTTAGTGACGGTGTTCTAATCAGACATCTCATCAGTCATCCACAATACGCTTCAAAATCTAATAGAATGTGTTCTCAGAAAAGTGGAGCGTATTATAACAATGTTGGAAAAGGTATACAGTATATGACTGTGGTTGATTTGGTGTGGAAAGCTTGAGCTATAAGTCTAAATGGAATAAAGGTTTGGAATGAAGCGGTAAGGCTTTTTATACATCACTTCAGACCTGTATTTCATACTCATTTATACTTCTTGCTAATTTCATTGTACATATAGAATACTTTGTTATTGCTCATTCATTCATTCATTCATTCATTCATTCTAAGTAAGTGATCAGGACAAAGAATATTACTTATAGCTGATCCTTAAAACCCAGTAAGAAGTTGTCTTTACATAGACAGAGCTCAGGATCAAACCAGGGGTGCTGCTGTTACCTTCTGCTCTTCATTATAGTTAAAAAATAATATGCTTAAAATAAATAACAGGACAATTTCCCAGAAGATTGAAGGATTACTGAATGAGTGAATGAATAATGTGTTAATAAACATTGAATTTTATGCTAACCTATTACTGTTGATTCCAAAATAAATGTTACAAATTAGTTTCACAAAGTTTGAAAAGTCTACAATCAAATGTTTGTGTATACAAATCAGCGAACACGAAATGTAGGTCTGAGACCACAAAAAATTAAATCTGCACACTGTGCAATATTAATGTAGGAGATCACAAAACAAACCCTTTCTAAAACTGAGCTCAGCAAAAAAAATATCCCCAGTCTTTCCTAGCTCAAGCACTAACTCTCTGCTTAGTAACAAGCCATCTCAGAGCGCCGCACCAACTCTTAATGCCCTTTATCACTAACACTTTAGTAACCTTAGACGCCAGGACAACCGCATTTGGTCTCATCTTAGTGCTCCAAGGCACTCGCAGGATTCAATCCCCGCTTTATTACCCTTTTATAACTGCTTATTATATCATTCTAAAATTCTCTGACATCGAGGGAACACTGTTTGGGTTACTGTGAAGCAGCATGTTGTTTTTTCAGAGTTGGAACAGCTTGTGAATTTTAATGTGCTGTCAGAGCATTGTAAAGATGGGCAGGGTGGAATGGGGTGCTGATGAAGCAGAGAAAGTATGTGAGTGCGTGGGCAGCAGGGGAGTCCATTAGCGAATGTGAAAAGTGCAAATTCTTCTTATGGGAGAGGAAGTGAATGAGCCTTTGTGTGCGTGTGTGTGTGTGTTACTGTACAGGAGTGACTGTGGCACTGTGTTTGTAGCTGTTTAAATGTGGATGCATTGGGGGAGTGTTTATATGGTTGGAGTACAGCTGTTATACTTGCATTAGTATCGCTCATAAAGTATGTGTTTTATTAGCATCTTTTCATCAAAGGATGCATCTGTTTGCTGGAGAGTGATTTTGTTCTGCGCCACTGCCTTTTCAATTTAATGGGATCTGCCAGGGAGCCTTTATGTTTAATGCCAGTCTCTCTTTTCTTTCCTTCGTCTCATATCGTAATAATATGAAAGTAAACAAATACCAGTTTTGGATTTATCTCATAGTGACTAGATCTTAGATTGGGATGACGAGGTTCAGTATGCAAGTATTAGTGAAAGTTACAGTGAAATAAAAGGTAAATAACTATGCAGAGTGTTTTGTTTATGAAAATTATGTCCTGTGCACATATCAGTTGGTTTTCATATTTAGGGAGCGCATCCTGTGGGAGAGCATGATCAAGGTATGAGTTATCATTGTGGAGGGTGGAAGCCATCTACCTATGATTATAACTTAACACCGCATAGTAGTTTCCACAAACATAATGATATGTGTAAAAGTAACATTTACATGAATGCCCTGTCTCCCATTTGCATGTTGCTCAGTTTGGCTTTTGTTTCACTATTTTCCCTGCTCCATCACACCAACTTAAATAAACAATTCACTTCCTGTCTCATATAATAAAAAATGAGCAATATTCAACCCCTGAGTAAAATTTTTTTTTTTACCAGGTATGGAGGCGTGATGGAATGTGCATCTTCCTATAAGTTTCAGGTTTTTGGTGCAGAGTGTGAGCTGGTTTCGGTTGTTTCTCAAGTTTTGTCTGCAGGCTGAATAACCAGCATCTGTGTATGAGTGCTAAGCTCCAGAGGCAAATAGAGTGTTCATAGTTTTCTCCTCCATCTAAGTTTGTCTGGTAAAAACTCTCGTGCTACAGGTCTGGGTGCATGTTCATTTGTTCTCAGTCACATTGCTGTGGCTGCTATCCGTGGTGCTGATTGTCTTCTCCTGCTGGTCCAGGCTCAGTGTTACACACCACTAAAGCCTAGCAATTCAGGATAACTCAATACAATACGAATTGTATGACTATTTATTCATAAAAGCACATTCAATGCATAAAATTCAATGTATAAAATGATTTTAACCACGAAGTTGAGTGAATTCTTTGTACTTTTACCACTTCTGCAGGCATTTGTCTTGGTGCAGAATCATTTTCCTAATTAAATAGAGAATCAAGTTGGATTGTTGTTGCACTAAATACATCCTCCAGGATGACCAGCTTTTTAAATCACTGCCTGGTTGTTTTTAAAAGATAAATTTGTTGTACTGTAGATCTTCTAATCTTGGAAGAACAAAGAACATAGTACTGCTGCTTTTCAAATAGCGGCACGTATTATACAATTTTCTAACGTGTTTAAAGTCAAATAAAGTAAAATGAGTATTTAATGGCACATGCATGTATGGTCAAGTGGCATGATAGTGGTGGCAGCATATTTTAATTAGGTGCACATGAGGGGAAAAGAACATTCATTCATTCATCTTCTACCGCTTATCTGAACTACCTCGGGTTATCTCAGGCATCATTGGGCATCAAGGCAGGATACACCCTGGACGGAGTGCCCATTGCAGGGCACACACACACACACTCTCATTCACTCACGCAATCACACACTATGGACAATTCTTCCAGAGATGCCAATCAACCTACCATGCATGTCTTTGGACCGGGGAGGAAACCGGAGTACCCGGAGGAAACCCCCGAGGCACGGGGAGAACATGCAAATTCCACACACACAAGGTGGAGGCGGGAATCGAACCCCCAACCCTGAGGCGAATGTGCTAACCACTAAGCCACCGTGCCCCCCTGGAGAAACAACGACTCTTAATTTTATGTTCACAAATGCAACCAAGCCAGCATAAACCTTAGCTGCAAGCAAAGCACAGGTACAAAATTCTCCTCACCTTAATAATTGACATTTACATAAAATCAATGCATTTATAAGTAGCTCTTAAAAGGACTAAAATTCTTCTCTAGAATAAAAACAGAGCAGTCTGCAGTCTATGTTAAAGAACACTTATATTATCAACAGTAGGGTAGACACAAATAAGTGGCTTCCAGGAATATTCAAAACTACAAAACCGGAACCAGACAAAGAACAAAAAGAAAAAAACAACGGTCAGAGATTTGGAACAAAGGCTCAAGGGTTGTTTTAGTTGTAGTCTTTTATAATACTATATACATTAACACTATGCATTGTTTCATAAAACACATAATCAGTTATCCATTGACCATCAGTCACTACATTTATACATTCATTCACACCTAAGGCAATTTAGCAGTTCACCTACTGGCATGTTTTTGGGAAGTGAGAGGAAACTGGAGAACCAGGGAGACACCCACACAGACACAGAAAGCTTCAGATCCTCAGCCGAGATCACGATAAAACCATCAACCTAGAGCTGTGAGGTAGATAACAGTACCTTTACACACACTGATTTATGATAAACAAATGATATTTTACTTTTTTAACAATAACTCTGATGATGCTTTGCCCACTGATATCTTTCCAGCCAGCATCATGAGAGAGTATCATTTAGTACCATCATCATTTTTTCTTCCCAAACATTCCCAAATAAGATTTTTGGCTGCTTCTTTACTAGTTCTAACTGAAAACATAGCTAAATTTATGCATGGGTGTTAACATTGCAATTTATAGTACATGTGATTTGGAAACAATTTTCAACCATAAGGCTTGTCTTGAAGACCATGCAAAAGATATCCAAACATTTTACTAGTAATGTAAAGAATTTGTTTGTTTTCCCTAATATTAATCAGAATTTTGGTTATTAGGCCATAATGGATAGATTTTAAAAAGTTAGGACATCAGTTCTTTCCATGAAAAAAGTGTCATACCCTTTCACTCTCTCATGCTTTCATACTTAAAATTCATATTGTTGAAATAATTTTTGAATTAGCATTAAAGCAAGAAGCAATAAAAGTAAAAGTAATAAAGTATGTACAGCAGTAGAATAAATTACAATGAGAATATAATCCAAAAGTCTGGGTCCAGAATATAGTCCAAAAGTCTGAGACATTGAAATCTGGGATTTTCTTTATTTTTTTTATTTAAAATATTAAAACAAACAGAATGCTTTAGAACTTAGAAATATCTTAAACAGACAAAGTAAATGTTTGTTATGTTGAATTTTATTTATTCAATATATTGCACAATTACTTTGTCTATTTTAAATATGTCAAAATTCGGCACTATTTCTATGTCCCTATATGCATTTTAACAAATTTGTGATTTGGACCTCATCCATTTAATTCAGTTATATTTGTACAGTGCTTATAGCTATGGACATTATCACAATCCCGCTTTACAGAAATATATAAATTCAGAGTATAAATGTATTTATTTATCCGTCATGAGGAGGTCAGTGGTGACGGCAATGAGAAAAAACTCCCTGACACAATATCAGGAAGAAACGAGAGGAATAAGACAAAAGGATGCAAAAACGGGTCAAAAAGTGCAATTGTGTAATCAGGAAATTCATGCATGCAATGCAATAAAACATGCAATCTGTCTTGATGGAATTATTAACTGTTCACTGATGGAAACTTGAGTGAAAAAACTGTTCATGGCAATTGCAGCTATAAGCAATTATAAAGCTATTATAGAAACTGTAGTGCTAAGCCATCATAGAAATACCAACTGTATCAATTACAGTCCAAAGCTATCTTTCTAAGTAATCTCAGGTATCTTTAGCTTGTCTGCATACGGCCATTCTCAGAAGCAGTGAGTGGTTTCTAAGTAATGAGAACTCCAACCACACGCAGGGCATCAGAATGGATCATGGCAGGTCCAGAGAAGGAGGGGTCAGAACCAGAGAGAGAGAGAGAGAAAGAGAGAGAGAGAAAGAGAGAGAGAGAGAGAGAGAGAGAGAGAGAGAGAGAGAGAGAGAGAGAGAGAGAGAGAGAGATTTCTTCTTCACCACTATGATTATATAGAAATTTATCATCATGGATAATGATTAAATAGAAATATCCATCCATCCATTTTCTGTAGTGCTTATAGGGTGTGTGTGAGTTGCACACACACCCACACACACACACACACACCCTCACAAAAAAAAAAAAAATTATTTTAGTGCTTATACCAAAAAGCAAGCTAGCTAGGAAACCTATTCCTACCTTCTTTTTTTTTAAATTTCATGGGTCTTTTAATCTGTAATGCAGCAAAGAGAACTATAGGATGGTCTTTGTCTAAAAAAGGCAGAACAAGATAATGCCAATAGAGATTATTTTAGATAATAGAGAATATTAGCCAAGAGAGAGCCAATACAGTGTGGATATAAGATAGGAGTGATGTGGTCATATATTCTGGCTTTAGTTAGGACTCCAGCTGCTGTATTCTGATCTAACTGAAATCTGTTTATCCACCTAAAGGAACATCCAGACTGTAAAGCATTAAAGTTACCAGTTTTCTGTCTTGTAGTACTGTTATCATTCTTATCTTACTAATATTTCTGAGATGAATGAAGTCTATTCTTATAATACTGTCTGCATGAGTTTCAAATGAAAGACTGAAGTCAATAATCACACCAAGGTATTTCACTGCTACACAAGATGAAAAAGAAATGACATTCAGTGTTTCTATGTAACCAGAAAGCTTACTTCTATTATGTGATTCTAGTACAAATACTTACAGTGAGAAAGAACTGAGCCAGGAGAAGGCTGTTCCCTTAACTATTGTCTAGTCTATAAAGAGGAATTTGAGTTGATCTAAAATAGATAAAAAGCTTTTGCACAAACTTATGTCGTCTGTGTTAGCACGCCATCATTAAACCAAATACTAAAAAACTCTGAAATTCCTGTAAAAGTTTCTTTTTTTCACTCAAGTTGTTGTAAAAATTGTTTTATTTCATTAGAAAAAAATGCATGATAGAAGCATTTTCACTTACTGTAGTAGCCTCGGACTTTACTTCATTCTAAAAACAATCACATCACAGACATTAAAATGTACATTAACAGGCAAGATACCTGACACCCATCTAGATATTATAGGCTTTTAACAGCCACTAGCCTGTAAATTCAGCTCAGATGATGTGTAAGCATTTTTTGCATTTTTGATACTGTCTGATACCCTCCACGCTAACCATCAAATTATCTGCATTAAGGTCATTATAAAAAACCCAAACCTATGCATTTGACACATTAATATTGCATATGGAACAAATTTATTATGCCTTAACAGCGAATTATAGGTAATTATGGTCATTTTGCTTTCTGTCTAAAAAAAAGTGCACTCATTAGTCCAGGAAAAATTGAAAGGTTTTGTATTAAAACTTTAAGTAGTGCATAAAATGCCAAGTGAAGCATAGTGATACAGGAGTGGTCAGGTAATTCATCGTAAACAGATCATTGTTAACCACTGGTATTATTTGGGGGGCCACGGTGGCTTAGTGGTTAGCACGTTTTGCCTCACACCTCCAGGGTTGGGGGTTCGATTCCCGCCTCCGCCTTGTGTGTGTGGAGTTTGCATGTTCTCCCCGTGCCTCGGGGGTTTCCTCTGGGTACTCCGGTTTCCTCCCCCGGTCCAAAGACATGCATGGTAGGTTGATTGGCATCTCTGGAAAAATTGTCCATAGTGTGTGATTGCGAGAGTGAATGAGAGTGTGTGTGTGCCCTGCGATGGGTTGGCACTCCGTCCAGGGTGTATCCTGCCTTCATGCCTGATGACGCCTGAGGCTCCCAATGAAGTTCGGATAAGCGGTAGAAAATGAATGAATGAATGAATGAATGGTATTTATTTGGAAATTATGACTGATAATGCAAAATTATGTTTTTCTTATTTAAAGATAGTGGTCACGTGAAGTCATTAACTATTACATAATTGTCTGACTCCTTTTTAAAACCTAATGATAACTGAAATCACCTAAACAACCCTGATCAAAAGTTTACATTTATGCTTGAATGTTTGGCCACATTATAAACACGCAGGTTTAAATGGCTATTAAAGGGAGGTTTCCAATCCTGTAACTCATGGTAATTGTAATTAGTGTCTGTGCATAAATAGTCAGTGAGCTTCTCAGCTCATGAGGTGATGCACTGATTTGGTTGGATACTGCACCATGGGGAAGACAAAGGAACTGCCAATGGACCTGCGTTATAAGGTAGTTAAAATTTATAAAGTAGTAAAAGGGTATAAAAAGATCTCTCAACACTCACAACCAACAGAGGTGGAAAATAAGAGTTTCTGTTGATACTAAACCATGGTCAGGTAGAACAAGAAAGATTTCACCCATTACTGCCAGAAGATTTGTTCAGGACACACAAAAAAACCCAACAAACAACTTCGAGAGAAATACAGGCTGCTCTGGAAAAAAAGTGTTGTTGTTGTTTCAAGGAGCACAATAAGCAGGTACCTGAACACAAATGACCTACATGGTTAAGTTGCCATGAGAAGGCCGTTACTGCGCCCATGCCACAAAAAGGCCCACCTTCAGTCTGTCAGACAGCACCTAGACAAGCCTCACAGCTTCTGGAGCAGAGTCATATGGAGTGATGAGACAAAATTTAACTTTATATTCACAACCTTAAAAGCTATATTTGAAGAGGAGTCAACAAGGCCTACTGTCCCCACTGTAAAGCACGATGGTAGATCTCTGAGGTTTTGTGGCTGTGTATATATATATATAAATATATATATATATATATATATATATATATATATATATATATATATATATATATATACGTATATATGGAAAAGGTCTTCTGACCTCAATAAATAAATAAAATTAAATAAATAGTTTTGCCTTCTCATCTTGATACACATCTTGCCAATATATATATTGGCAAGATGTGTATATACGTATATACGTAAAGATATATATATACGTATATACGTATATATATATATACAAAAAGTAAAAGTAAATTACTAAAAGCAATGCTTGGAATTTATGTGTATATGTAAATACTCTAAAAAAAAAAAAAAGGAAATAGAATGAACCTATGAAGAACTCAAAGGAGTTTGCACACTGGTGGCATGGCAGTTGCAGTTACCAGCCATAACATTAAACCCACCTGCTTGTAGGTCTTCCTTGTGCCACCAAAACAGCTCGTAACAAGTCAAGGCATGGGCATACAAGAAGGTGCTGTGTTATCTGGCGGGAAGATGTTAGCAGCAGATCCTTTATGTCCTGTAAGTTTTGAAGTAGGAACTCCATGGCTTAGATTTTGTTTGTCTAGCACATACCATAGATGCTGGATCGGATTCATACAGTATATGAGGAAATTGGAGGCCAAGTCAAAACTTTGAACTCTTTGTCATGTTTCACAAACCATTCCTAAACAATTTTTGAAGTATTGTACATTTCCCTGAAGGAGCCCACTGCTATTAGCAAAAACCTTTACTAGTATGAAGTGGTGTAGTTGGTGTCTAAAATTTGCAATGTGTCACAACCATGAATTTGAGGACCCAGGTTTTCCCAAAAGATCATTGCCAAGAGCATCATATTCTTTATTTCTGCCGGCTTGCCTTCTTCCCATCAAAATTTTCAGCAATTTTTGTAGCTCTTCAGTGTGATCAAACCAAATGTGTTGGCCTTCTTTCACCACTATCATTAATGAGCTTTGGGTGCCCTAGTCCCTGTTGCAATTTGTCCTCCATTGAACCATTCTTGTTAAGTTCTAACGTACTAACCACTGTATACCAGGAACACCCCATAAGACCTCCCTCACATTCTTACACTTGCCCATTTTTTCTGATTCATGCTCTACTAATGAGAAAATAATGAAAAAAATAATTTAATAAAAACAATGTTACTCACTTCATATTTAATATTACGACTGATCAGTGTATAATCCACTGTGAAAAGTGTGTGATGTAAAATGCGTTTAGAACACAGTCATTTGTCCTCAGTCAGTGTGAACTTGGTAAGAATGTGGAATTCTTAGTGTAGCTTGGAATAATGACCTATAGGATATGCAGCTCATTTTGCTTCTCTATGAATCACAAGCACTTGGTCTATGAATGAGAGAGAGAGAGAGAGAGAGAGAGAGAGAGAGAGAGAGAGAGAGAGATGGGTAAAAAGAGGACAGGCACTGTCTGTATACTCTGTGGTTGGCATGGTAACTGCTGTGCCTCTTCTTCTTGTCATTTGTCCATATGTGTATTTTATGTCATTTAGGGATGATGCTAACCTTTTCACTTCACAAAAGGAACAAAAACATTCATTCATGCTGTATCTCTATTCTTCCACTTTCTTTTCAAACACAGGAGAGAAAAAGAGAGAGTATCTCCCCGCTGCCTGTTGTCGCATCCTTCCAAGGGTCTCTCACTCTCTCTCTCTCTCTCTCTCGCTCTCTCTCTCTCTCTCTCTCTTGGTATTCTCCACCTACCCTTGCAAAATGATGCCTGGATTTGTCACAGTTTTTAATTACCTTTTATTATTTTTTATTATTTTATTATTTATTTTATTATTTACCAGTGGCTCTGAACTTTAATATTAGTAATTACTGTAAAGATTTCTGTTTGTCTTGCTAGCAATATTCCCAACCTGTGGCTCTGTTCTTATGGAGGTGTGGCCCATCCTCATATGTGGGACTGCGTCTGTTCTTCCTTTAATCAAATCAAATCAAATCAAATCAAAATAGTAGTTAAGGTGTTGGACCACTGAATGGAACGTTAAAATCCCAAGTGCACCAAGTGTCCATTGCTGGACCGTTGGAAAAGGCCCTTAACCCTCAATTGTATAAAAATGAGATAAAATATAAGTCACTCTGAATAAGATGGTCTGTTAAATGCTGTACATGTATAAAGTCAAATAAGGATCAGAAACTAGTAAGTTTCAGAGCATTTTTGTGAATATGATTAGTATAACTTTCTTTAAACTCTAGTCTAAATTTCTTCAGGTAAATGTTACTACAGTGGACAACTTCCCATTCATATGGACAAGTTCCCATTCATTTTACTGAAAACAGACTTACTGTAAGCTGATTTATATGAAATTATTATTAAGTTTATACAGTACTCAGTGGAACAATATGGCTCCAGCATGGCACTTCTCTGTTCTGCTGTATTGCACATATTTTGCTGATACAGTTGTGGTGTCAGTAACTGCATGGGCCAGACATACATGGGGCTTTTAACTCACTGGTGTGAATACGATAAGTGACCACAGCTTAAAGTGCTGCATAGACCACAACTTACATTACCAAGTTTCTCTTTTTCTCTTTTTTACCCTTTAAGCTGGTCTCAGCTTTTGTCTGGTTTTAGAAAACAGTGGGATGATATTAAGTTTCACTGTTAATTGGTTCAGCATATCCTTTCTTATGTATAAAACACCACTTTGTTGCACTGACCTTAAACTTTGCATACACTACACAATTTATAAACTGTAAGACATTTAGAAAGGATACCAATTAAATCTTATTACATTACTACATTTTCTATGCAGAATCTCATAATTGTACAGCAGGGTCATACAATGGGTTCACAAGAAAGGCTCTTCCTAGACTTTTTGAAACCTTCTGTTCTACATAGAACCATAAAGCATTCCTTACAGGGATAAACCGGGGCAAATTCTTTTCTTTTACAGCACTTTTAACAAATCACATTATCTCAAAGCAACTTTACATAAGTAAAGAAACAGAAGAAAGTTTAAAAATAAGTTTAAAAATAAGTTACTATATATCTCTAACATCTATCCCTAATGAGTAAGCCGGAAGGGGCGGTGGGAAGGAAAAACTCCCTGAGATGATATAAGGAGGAAACCTTGAAAGGAACCAGACTCAGTAAGGAACCCATCCTCATCTGGGTGACAGTGTTTTCGTGGATCTATTTTCAATATGGCTACCAGTTTCTTGCATTACTCATAATGCCATTCTGATAGCTTGTTGATAGTGTTGATAGGTCCACCAGTGGGAATCCTTTTATAAGCTTTACAAGCTCTGACA
Source organism: Tachysurus vachellii (assembly GCF_030014155.1). Taxonomy (NCBI): domain Eukaryota; kingdom Metazoa; phylum Chordata; class Actinopteri; order Siluriformes; family Bagridae; genus Tachysurus; species Tachysurus vachellii. The sequence goes on from NC_083464.1 coordinate 26,068,032, forward strand.
GACCAACCAAAAGTTAGGGTTAGGGTTAGGCTTAGGGTCATTTATGGAGTCCTCCATGTTTTTTCCTACTTCACATGTAAAATATGCCGAAGTGAAGAAAGACCATCAACTTGCAAATTACCATTACAAGTCACAAATGCAGCAGCTAATATTGTTAACCAGGGTTGCCAAATATTAAACCAACTACATCCCAGAAATCCTAAAGAAATTGTGCAGTGTAAAAGAGAGCCACATTTTTTTCAACCTTTGCATGGAAAACAAGGTCACAATGGTGCGCGTGCTTTTCTAATAAATATACATTATTTATTCTTGAATAACCTCTTTGATCTTTCAAATTCTTTCGTTGTATACACTTACACATTGTTTTTTGTTTGCGGAACATTACTTTTTAGTTTGAGTTTTAAATTCTCTATTAGCGCTTGATGAAGTTGATCACTAGGGGTGATGATACCTTTATCAACCAAGCATCTGCTTATATATGTCAAATGCGCAGGTCACGCAAAAGATGTTATTAGTATTTCAACAGAATTTGAAATGCTTAGAGTTTGGAATTAGCACATAACATTTAAGAATTACATTTGTTGAATGTCTGATGGGCCTATGCCACAAAAAGGCCCACCTTCAGTATGCCAGACAGCACCTAGACAAGCCTCACAGCTTCTGGAGTCATTTGGAGTGATGAGACAAAATTTTACTTTATATTCACAACCTTAAAAGCTATATTTGGTGACGGTATATATAGAATATATAGAATGTTTGTATATTGTTTATATATATATTGTATGTTTATATATTGTATATGTATATATTGTATATATGTTTGTATATTGTTTATTTATATTGTATGTTTATATCTAAAACAATATATATGTATATATTGTATATAAGTTTGTATATTGTTTATATATATTTTGTTTTTCTATATTATAATATCTATATATACACACACACACACACACACACACACACACACACACACATATATATATATATATATATATATATATATATATATATATATATATATATATATATATATATATATATATATATATATATACATTGTTTTTATTGTTTTATATATACAATAAACAAACAAAGTTTCCCTTTAAAGATCATGTGGTACATGCTTGGCTTTCGTGGAACAGTCGGTAATAATAACTGAAGCGAAAAGGAAAAATTGAATGATCACCGCTCATCCAGGTGTTGCCATAGAGTGTACGCATGCGCACATGAAGTCGCGCGAGTGTATGCACGAGTAAAGTAAAGACAAGTGAAGATCCTAAAGTCTTCAGTGCAAGCCATCAAACAGGTTGTTTGGAATTCATAGTAACGCCATAAACAGTTAAGTGTTTTACAATATAAATGAGAAGCGCTCTCTTAGGAAGTAACTGGATTTTTCTCTTCTGTTTTAATCGCTTGTTTAATTCACTGTAATGTTTGTCCAATGAGAGGCTGAGGGAGGCGTAACAGGGGCGGGGACAGAAGTTAGAGAGAGAGAGAGAGAGAGAGAGAGAGAGAGATCTAATTGAGCAGAGAGCGCAGAAGGGATTTCTGACAGCCCCAGGAAAGGCATCGGTTTAGAAAAACAATATTATTGTATGTTCTGTTGTGTCTCAGTAGATAGTTCTGATTCAGCATCTGACACGCCTCATAGTACAATTATGTTATGTAGTCATCAGCATCACTTCTGCATGAGGGTTTATTTTAATAGATATATAATTATATTTTTCACACACCAACCTGTTTGGACTTAAGAAAAGAAAGATGCAGGTAGCGTAATAAACCGAGCAGTCGATTTCGCAAAGGGATTACATCACCTTTATGCGAATAGATAGATCTATTTGAAGGAAGGGGAAGAAAGACAGAGCCCCAAAGTCTGTCGGCAAGGAAACAGACGCGCAACGACGGCATGTTCGTGACAACATGAAAAAGAAAAAGTGCGAAAGATTATTCTGAACGGGGGAGATCAAGACAGCAGGAGGAGAGGTGAGTGATTCCGCCTAGGACTGAGAAACAGAGGAGATGATGACAAATCTGATTAATGCATACAGTATCCTCAATTTAGACACAACGCTCAACGCCTATTTGTCATTTATCACAAGTCAGAGCAGTTGTTTTGGTTGGTAAATAATATCCACAGCTTTGGTAAGACTGGTGTGAAAGAGATTGGTCGAAAGAGAGAAGGAGGAGAGTGACAAGTGGATCCTTCAGGGATTCTGAGGTTCATGATGTTTCTTCACTTGAAGGTACAGAGTCTGTTCGGTTTAAATTAAATTGTTTAATCGTAACATCTACACACTGAACTTCAACCATGAAAGCTAGCTTCATAATAATAGTGACCATTAAACCGCAAAATCTTCACCCCTACTCAAAAGCAAACACGGTGTCAGGGTTATGCAACATGATTTACAACATTCAAATGCGTATTTCATTTATTTAAAAAAAACTGTTTAAAGGCTACCCAAGTCTGAAGCAACTTTTCCCATTTTTGAATTTTTTCCCATTTTTTTCCCATTTCTCTCTCTCAGGCATCTCTCAACCTTAACAAGGGTGACAGTCTTTACCCTTACAGTTACGAGTTTCAGCTACATGCATCTATTTCTTTTGAGGATGAATAAATCTCTCTCTCTCTCTCTCTCTCTCTCTCTCTCTCTCTCTCTCTCTCTCTCTCTCTCTCTCTCTCTTTCACTACACTGTCTGTCTGAATAGAGTCAAGGAAGAGAACACACCCAAACCTGCCAGAGTTCCGTGGTTGCCATGGATCCCCCTCCCACTTTGAGCTTGGCCCTTCTTGCTGGGAGCGAAGAAGACGATCAGCATGCTTCCCACCCTTTGAGTGGTATCTCCCACACATCCATATCCAGTAACTACCCAGGAAGCAATCACTCTAACCACACGGGTGGAACCAGCAGCTTAGAGCGGCTCAATGGCACACCATCACCAACCGGCCCAAACCTTCCGCCAGTCTCCTTGCCCAAGCTTCCACTGGTGACAACACCGCAGCTGCCGGCACCAATCCCCAATGCACTGCACCCCACAAGCACACCACTGTCATCCTGCCTGGGTAGCCAGCATAGCCTGAGCGGTGAAACATCACCCATCTACAACGCCCTCTTTTATTCATCTCATTCCCCGACAGGTGAGCGGGAACGGGATCGAGGTTGCAAGCACAGGCAGGCCAGTCCATTGGTGCACCGCAGGGACAGTAACCCGTTCACCGAGATTGCCATGAGCTCATGCAAGTACACTGGTGGTGTGATGAAACCTCTCAGCCGTCTCAGCGCCTCGCGCAGGAACCTCATTGAATCTGACAGTGGAAGTGACAGCAAAGAGGGTGGGGCTGCCACTGGACATGGGGGAGTTCCCTCCTCTTCCTCCTCGACTACTGCACCCCAGAACCCACCTGAGATTGTCATCTCCTCCAAAGAGGATCCACCATATGGACATGTCTATGAGCTTGAGTCATCAGCTAACCAGATGTCTATCTATCACCAGAACCACACCCTCTCTGAGAGCAGGGGGACTCTGGGGTTGACAGGGAGTGGGGGCAATGGACGACAGGGTGGGGCAGGTGGGGAGGCTGGAAGGACAGCATCCAAAGCTTCTAAGCGCAAGAACCAGAATATTGGCTACAAGCTGGGCCACCGTCGGGCGCTCTTCGAAAAGAGGAAGAGACTCAGTGACTATGCCCTCATCTTTGGCATGTTTGGCATCGTCGTCATGGTCATTGAGACAGAGCTTTCCTGGGGTGTCTATAGTAAGGTGAGTATCTAATCAGATCTAGACATTAGCAGGTCTTGATGCATTGTTAATTATGAAAGACGATTGTTGGATTTTGAAAATGTCACTTGTTTTGATAGTGTGTCTATATTGTGGCTATGACTGATTGACCTTCATGGGTGTGTGTATATAGTTGTGTGTGCAAGAACTCATGGCTTAATGCATGTGCACATGTCAAGGGTCCTGTATATCAGTCATGTGGTTTTAATCACATATTATAAAGAGTCCCATTCATTGATCTACTGTTGAGTGAATCAAGAAAGTGCTATTGGTCTCTTGACACAGTGGCCTAGACTTCTTGTTGTGTGTTTGTGTGTGTGTATGTATGATGCTCTGTGATGGATGCCGTCCCGTGTGTACATCAGTCTTGTGGTTTTCATGGTATATGAAAGAGAGTGGCATTGATCCACTAATAAGTAATGCAATAAGGTGATATTGGTCTCTGTGTTCAGTAGAGATTTTGCACAACCTTTTGTTTTGTGGGTCTGTGTACACACTAATGTTTAAGAGAGAAACATATTGGTACTTGCTATAATTTGCACAATTGCACAGTCAATAGCACAGTCGTAAATTTTTGCGTGCATGTTTGTTTGTTTGTTTTTGTATGTGTGCGTTTATTTGTATGACTCTACAAAATGAATTTGTATGTATTATTATCACAAAAACCTTCTCACACAAGACACTATCTTGATCCTGAGTTTTTAATGTTCTTCTTAAGTCCATGTGGTTTTTCTTTGGGTTCTCCAGGTTCCTTATAAACACATGGGTGGTTTGGCTCCCCTAAATTGCCCAAGGTGTGAAGAAGTGTGTATATGTGTACATGTGTGCGAACTGGCATTAAATCCAGGATATACTCCTATTCTCTGGATATACTGTATAATAGCTATATATAACAGCTACACTGCTATAGATAATGCTATTATTATATTTCCTACTATGAATGTTCATGACACCAACCACAGAAAGATCTAGTTTAATAGTTTAGGCTAAATTCATTCATCTTTAAACCGTGTTAAAGTTAAGCAATTAACTGACCTGAAGCAGTTGAGGAACATT
>NC_083464.1:26077870-26165370 GCF_030014155.1 Tachysurus vachellii
GGCTACTATGTATGCTGTGTGCACATGTTCAGCAAAACTGGACTCAGTGAGTCGATTTTAGCGTTAGCTAAGAAGTCCAGCTTACTCTACCAAATTTCTGTCCAATCTGGGACATCATTTCTGATTGCACATGCTACTCTCTCGACCGTTCAAACTGTCTCAACTGCTTCACTATTGCGCCATTTATATGACTTGCTGTTATTCAATATCCATAGGTGGGCACACCTTAATGCAAGGCGGAGAGTGCTATCTTAGTCTGTGTTACCCTGGTGACTGCTACATGATTATTGTGATGTTGTGCAAATGGACCAGCACCAGCTAGTTAGTAAGAATTTGCTTCACGAGCTTGCATGTTCAGTTTGTGAGGGAGGCATCTGTCATAGCTGTCTGTCTTCAATAGGAAACCAATCCCAGACAGACCATTAGTAGCCTGCTCAATTTTGAATGGTAGTCTAGCATCCTTCATGAATGTAGCTTTATGCCATTGAACTCTGTAGCCTGCTATGAGTAGACTTGTCCCAGCTGGCCTGCATCCTGGTTGGGAAACATGTGCCAGAAATTCTGATATGACACTGTTATCTTATTGTATTATTAAGTATTAGCTTATGCCTCTGGCCAACAGTGGTGACGACACCTCCTGCATGCATCTGCAGAACATCTGTGGTGCCAGACTGAGGCTAAAATGTAAGATTTTCAAGTGGCATATCTGTCCTTGGGAGGAAAACATGATAAACTATCTGTCCTCTGAAGCCACGAGAACATGTGGATTCGCTGACGTGAACCAACCAATGCAAAACGTGAACATCTTATAGCCAAAACATATACTGTAGAAGCCAAGAACTCAAAACTACAATCAGATGGAAACTACCATCCTTTTGGTTGAAAGTGTAGTATTCGTTCCAGTGCAAGCAACAAACTAGCTAATGAATTTTCTGTATGTTCCGTGCATAAGGTGTAAGACCTCACCAGAGTGTCATCAGTGTGCCTGCACTAGGTTCTTGAAGAGTGAATTTCTGAAAGAGGTGCTTTATTCAGTGAAGCCTAACATGATGCAATGCAATTGTCAATGGCAAGCATTCACCATACGGTATAGGCAGAGCTGATTTGTAAGGTTCATGTTAGAAGACCTCACAGGTGGCGAGCACGATGCAGAATTCCTAAACCTCATTAGCTGAACATATTTGCAGGCTCGTAGGTTGCAGATGGCATGCAATGTGAAAAACTTCAGCATCAAGGGGGAAGACACAGTGAAGGTCTGAGAGGTGAGCACCATTCTGTACAACAGAACAGTTCATATCTAACTCACAGACAGTTAGATAACAAGCGATTCCAATTCTGGTAGGCTCGTAGTCATAGCGCTCCAAATGTTAAGTAAAAAGAAAATATTCTCATCACACCTGCCATCACCTCTTATCACAAGGGATGAAAGGAAATGATATACATCTAAATCTATCACTTGTTTAGGAGGACAGGCTACCTTACACTCACAGCTCCAAGGAACACATGTAGTGTGACAAGTATATAAGGCAAGAACAATTCACAAACACTTGTTTCTGTTTTGTTTTTCTTTGTGAACGAGATGCTGATTCTGCACTCTGAAGGGTCATGTAGTAGAGAGATAGAGACATATTGGCTGTGTAACCATAGCCTGTGAGAACACAGCATATGAAATACTAACTTATGTATTTGTTTTGATACATTTATTAAAGTTATGTCGACATACATAGTGGTTAGCACGTTCGCCTCACACCTCCAGGGTCGGGGTTCGGTTCCCACCTCCACCTTGTGTGTGTGGTTTGCATGTTCTCCACGTGCCTCGGGGGTTTCCTCCGGGTACTCCGGTTTCCTCCCCCGGTCCAAAGACATGCATGGTAGGTTGATTGGCATCTCTGGAAAATTGTCCCTAGTGTGTGAGTGCATGAGAGTGTGTGTGTGCCCTACGATGGGTTGGCACTCCATCCAGGGTGTATCCTGCTTTGATGCCCAATGACGCCTGAGATAGGCACAGGCTCCCCGTGCCCCGAGGTAGTTCGGATAAGCGGTAGAAGATGAATGAATGAATATCGACATACACACTCTCTACGTTCATGCAGGCATATTCTGTTCTGCACCCGTTGGGTTCATATAAGAATACTAAAAGATCTGTGGAATACAATAACAAGTGTGATCAGATTTCATTTCCAATGAAATCAGGAGTAGGATTTGATATATGACTTTATCTGGCAGAAGGTGAGCAGAAAAGGTTAGATGAAAGCAATAAAACGAGCGGCTGAAAGAAGAGAGAGGACGAGGCTGAAGCTCTTAGTGCCAGACTATTGGCAGGACATACAGACTTGTAATCACCTTCTACTGCAGCCAGCTTTCTGACAAAAGCTCAGAATCGATTAGCGAAAGTATAAATCCTGTTTCAGAACGTTTACTTTGTTTTTATAGACAATCAGGTGAGACGGGTCTTCCTTAACATTACATATTAATCACTGTTTTAGTTGCTCTGCATAAATACAACACTTTACACCGTCATTTTAAACACCCTGCATGTTTAAAATTTAAAGCCTGAGATTACATATTCATACTCAGAGACTTCCTGTCCTGTTCCCTAATAAAGAGGCTGCATTCAGAGTCAGAAAATGAAGTCTAAAGGTTCAGCCAGCACTTTCCACAGGAAAGAGATGAGGTGATTTCCTAGGGCTGGTATTCAGATTAAGAAAATAAGTTTATAAGCCTGAAAAAAAAATCAGAGATATATGTAATGTGGTCAGAAGGAAATAGTGTTTTATTTGTACTCTTGGTTTATTTTAAAACATTACTTTAACTGTGGGGGCACGGTGGCTTAGTGGTTAGCACGTTCGCCTGACACCTCCAGGGTTGGGGGTTCGATTCCCGCCTCCGCCTTGTGTGTGTGGAGTTTGCATGTTCTCCCCGTGTCTCGGGGGTTTCCTCCGGGTACACCGGTTTCCTCCCCCAGTCCAAAGACATGCATTGTGGGTTGATTGGCATCTCTGGAAAATTGTCCGTAGTGTGTGATTGTGTGAGTGAATGAGAGTGTGTGTGTGTGCCCTGTGATGTGTTGGTACTCCGTCCAGGGTGTATCCTGCCTTGATGCCCGATGACGCCTGAGATAGGCACAGGCTCCCCGTGACCCGAGGTAGTTCGGATAAGCGGTAGAAAATGAATGAATGAATACTTTAACTGTTTCCCAGCACTTGATCAGCACATCCTATACCTTTTTTTAATGTTTTTTTTTTTATATGTTCCCCAATAGTTTTACTGTGGTTTTGAGGTGATGAATACATAATGTATGCACAGAACATTAGTTATTTTATCATGCTTTAATTGGCTACTTTGTTTTTTTTGTCGAATTAACCTCAAATGGTATTCAGTACTTTTCTGGAGTGTATCTAGAGAAAGTATCTGTTGACACTGGTGTTAACTGGAAAAACACAGCTCTTTGCTCGATATAATTCAACACGAATATTACACAAGAAACACACAGTGAATACAAGTCTCTAATTTCTGCAAACTTAAGCCACAGTAGCCACTTAAACCTGTAGTTAAGTCTGAGGTCTGAGGTTTACTGATGTGTGAAATTTCTGTATTAAATCTGCACACTGAATATTGCTATGTGTCTTGGTGCAGTATGTCAAAGGAAAGTCGTCTTAATATGGGGCCCATTAAAATCAAGCAAGCAGAATGTCAGGTATGTGATAATGAATAAATGTATGATCCTGACTTTTCTTTAACAGAAATAGGATTTTTATAGACAATCAATATTCCGGATGCTAATGAGCCTAACATAAATAGATAAGTGGAATAGCCAAGTTATAATATACAGTCTACAGTGCCTTGCAAAAGTATTCATACCCACTGAACTTATCCACATTTTGACATGTTACAACCACAAAGAAAAATGTATTTTATTGAGATTTTATGAAATAGGCCAAAAGAAAGTGGCACATAATTGTGAAGTGGAATGAAAATTATAAATGGTGTCCAAATTTTTTTTTTTTAAAAACAAATATCTGAAAAGTGTGGTGTGCATTTGTATTCAGCCCCCTTTACTCTGATACCCCTAACTAAAATCCAGTGAAAACAACTGCCTTCAGAAGTCACCTAATTAGTAAATAGAGTGCATCTGTGTGTAATTTAATCTCAGTATAAATACAGCTGTTCTGTGAAGCCCTCAGAAGTGTGTTAGAGAACATTAATGAACAAACAGCATCATGAAGACCAAAGAACACACCAGACAGGTCAGGGATAAAGTTGTGGAGAGTTAGGTTATAAATTAATATCCCAAGCCTTGAACATCTCACGGAGCACTGTACAATCCATCATCCGGAAATGGAAAGAATATGGCACAACTGCAAGCCTACCAAGACATTGCCGTCCACCTAAACTGACAGGCCGTGCAAGGAGAGCATTAATCAGAGAAGCAGCCAAGAGGCCAGTGGTAACTCTGGAGGAGCTGCAGAGATCCGCAGCTCAGGTGGGAGAATCTGTCCACAGGACAACTATTAGTCGTGCACGCCACAAATCTGGTCTTTATGGAAGAGTGGCAAGAAGAAAGCCATTGTTGAAAGAAAGCCATAAGAAATCCTGTTTGCGACAAGCCATGTGGGGGACACAGCAAGCATGTGGAAGAAGGTGCTCTGCTCAGATGAGACCAAAAATTAACTTTTTGGCCAAAATTCAAAACGTTATGTGTGGCGGAAACCTAACACTGCACATCACCCTGAACACACCATGCCCACCGTGAAACATGGTGGTGGCAGCATCATGTTGTGGGGATGCTTTTTTTCAGCAGGGACAGGGAAGCTGGTCAGAGTTGATGGAAGCCAAATACAGGTCCATCTTAGATGAAACCCTGTTAGAGTCTGCAAAAGACTTGAGACTGGGGCGGAGGTTTACCTTCCAGCAAGACAATGACCCTAAACATACAGTCAGAGCTACAATGGAGTGTTTTAGATCAAAGCATATCCATGTGTTAGAATGGCCCAGTCAAAGTCCAGACCTAAATCCAATTGAGAATCTGTAGCAAGACTTGAAAATCACTGTTCACAGATTCTCTCAATCCAATCTGACTGAGCTTGAGCTATTTTGCAAAGAAGAATGGGCAAAAACCTCACTCTCTAGATGTGCAATGCTGGTACTGTAGGACAAACCCCAAATGACTTGCAGCTGTATTTGCAGCAAAAGGTGGTTCTACAAAGTATTGACTCAGTGGGGCAGAATACAAATGCACGCCACACTTCAGATATTTATTTGTGAAAAATATTTGGACACGATTTATCATTTTCCTTCCACTTCAAAATTATGTCTCACTTTGTGTTGGTCTATCACATAAAATCCTAATAAAATACATTTTTGTTTGTGGTTGTAACGTGTCAAAAGGTCAGTGGGGATGAATACTTTTGCAAGGCACTGTATACAACTATTTGATATACAATGCATATTTGATAAGTCTACATACCTCTGTTAAAATGGCAGGTTGGCAATATTTTCCTGCTCCTTTCTGCAAAAGCTTTCTAGATCCAAAAAATTGTAAAGGACATTGCCTGTTCAGAGCCCGCTATAGGACACCCCAAAGATATTCAGTTCGATTCAGGTCTGGGGATTTTCTTTAAGCCTTACTTTGTTGTTTTTACTGTATGCTTTGGGTGATTTTCATGCTGAAATGTGAACATCCTTTTCATCTTCAGCTTACTAGCTGCCGCCAGCATGTTGCACTGGAGGTATGGTGCTCTTTTAGTTGCACCAAATATACACTTTATATCTGTATCTGTTTCAGTCTCACCTCCCTGCCCCATGGCCCAGACATGAAGAGTATAACAGTCAGATACCATGCATGTATTCTAAACTCTTTGTGGATCTTCAGCAGGAAGATGAAACCAAGAAGGTGTGTATAAAATCGTACAGAAATAGCTGACATTTATTTCAATACATTGGGGTAGAAAAAGTTCTGAAATTGGTTTAATTTTTTGACTACCATCTTAACAGGGGTGTGTAGACTTTTTAGATCTCTTTGTAATATGACCGAAATACAGCATAGTTAAACAACATTTATAAACTGCTTGACTACCTTTTTTAAATTAGTTAAATTAAACCAGGATTAATAATCTAATCGAAGGTGTTTATAATAAATTTTATATAAAAAAACAGTAGTAATAATAATTCTTTCTCAGTTAAGACATTCATTCATTCATTTTCTACCGCTTATCCGAACTACCTCGGGTCATGGGGAGCCTGTGCCTATCTCAGGCGTCATCGGGCATCAAGGCAGGATACACCCTGGACGGAGTGCCAACCCATCACAGGGCACACACACTCTCATTCACTCACGCAATCACACACTACGGACAGTTTTCCAGAGATGCCAATCAACCTACCGTGCATGTCTTTGGACCGGGGGAGGAAACTGGAGCACCCGGAGGAAACCCCCGAGGCACGGGGAGAACATGCAAACTCCACACACAAGGCGGAGGCAGGAATCAAACCCCCAACCCTGGAGGTGTGAGGCGAACGTGCTAACCACTAAGCCACCGTGCCTCCCCAGTTAAGACATTTCTACAATAATTGAAAAATCGAGGATTTAAAAATGACTCAGCACATTTAAGATGATGCTTTGATCTGTGGCATATACATGACAATACTGTGAAAATTATTTTCGTTCCATGTGGAAATGAAGTTGGGGTCAGAAAATCGGATCAGTTACGACACAGTGGCAGTTTTTTCAGTGCTGTGGCTTGAACCCCAACTTTTTGAGCAGTAACCCTGAACCACCACATTTCTTAAAATCAGATCCACAATTTTGTCTCAGTTAAAGTTGTACGGTTAGAATTAAGTTAGTTATACATTTTGCATAGAGGTTTGTATAAATTCCAAGCATATTGCTCTTGCACATTAAACATTCATACATGTAAGTTATGGTTGAAATTTGAATGGGTTGGGGTTGTTCCTGCTTTGTGATTCATTTGGCTTGTATTTTGAGTAGATGACTGTAGCATTCAGATGTGGGAGTGGTGTGTAGGATGCACTTATTGCATTCAAAGCATGCTTATTACATTTCACAAACTCAAAGGGTTAAAAACCTTCAACAGTAAAACAATAGCAACTGAAAAACAAGCATAAAAAATGTCAAAGTGGTATAAATACAGTTTTGAGGAATGACACAAATATTAATTTTCACAAAGTCTGCTGCTTCAGTGTTTATAGATATTTTCGTCAGATGTTACTATGGTATACTGAAGTATAAATTATATGCATTTGATAAGTGTCAAATGCTTTTATTGACAATTACATTAAGTTTATGCAGAAAGTCAATATTTGCAGTGTTGACCCTTTTTTTTCAAGACCTCTGCAATTCGCCCTGGCATGCTGTCAATCAACGTCTGAGCCACATCCTGACTGATGACAGCCCATTCTTACATAATCAATATTTAGAGTTTGTCAGAAATTGTGGGTTTATGTTTGTCCACCTGCCTCTTAAGGATTGACCAAAAGTCAATCTTAATAGAATTATGGTTTGGGGAGTTTCCTGGTCATGGACGCAAAATTTCAATGTTTTGATCCCTGAGCCACTTGTTTGCTGCCCTTCTTGACATCAGGCCATCTTCCAAAAGTCTTCCATTTACACCTGCCTGCTGCCATTCCTGAGCAAGCTCTGCACTGGTGGTGTACCGATCCCAGAGCTTTAGGAGACGGTCCTGACGCTTGTTGGACTTCCTTGGGTGTCCTGAAGCCTTCTTCACAACAATCGAACCGTTCTCCTTGAAGTTCTTGATAATCCGATACCTGGTTGATTTATGTGCAATTTTACTAGCAGCAATATCCCTGCCTGTGAATCCCTTTTTGTACAAAGCGATGATGACTGCAGGTGTTTCCTTGCAGGTAACCATAATTAACAGAGGAAGAACAACGATTTCAGGCACAACCCTCCTTTTCAAGCTTCCAGTCTGTTATTCTAACTTAATCAGCATGACATGAGTGATCTCTAGCCTTGTCCTCGTCAACACTCTCGCCTGTGATTAATGAGAGAATCACTGGTCAGTTTTGTGGCACGGCTGAAATGCAGTGGAAATGTTTTTTTGGGGGGATTAAGTTCATTAATTTCACAGAGGGACTTTGTAATTAACTGCAATTGATCTGATCATTCTTCATAACGTTCCGGAATAAATGCAAATTGCCATCATAAAAACTGAGGCAGCAGAATTTGGGAAAATTAATATTTGTGTCATTCTCACTTTTGGACACGGATGTAATATAAAGATTTTTTTTTTTTTTAAGGGGACAGAAATTTGGGTGAGAATACACACCTGGAAACAACATATAAAAACTCTGGATTGGCGGTGCAGTGAAATGAAAATGCTACACCTACAGGTTTTCTCAATAGACATGTATATTCATTAGAGATCAGTGTAGCTTGCCAACAAATGCAGGCCCAGACCTATTGATATCTTGGCCAAGTGTGTGTAGTTCAAACGATTGCATTAAGACAACTTGGCCATCCCTAAAATTTCCTTAAAATACAGCAGTGATCTATGTCTTTATTAAATGTAGAAATGTATGTATTACTCATAACTCTTGGTGAAATATATTATGTATTTTAGTGATTCAAATTAGCAAATGTCTGACTACTGTATCATGCTGTTTGTTAATTTATTGTAATAAAAGTCTTCATGGACAGTGTATCTTGCATAAAAGTCTCTTTTTTTTTCAAGTACACTGTTTTATAGGAGAAATAAATATTGTTATTGAACTGCAAGGCTAATGAATTTGTTTGTGGTACATAACAAATGCATTTCGGGTTAAGATCAAAAGATTTTAGCTTTTATTTTCTTATAACTTTTTGTATTTTTAGGCGAGCAAAAGTAGAGTTGTTTTTTCCCCATCAGTTTCCTCTTCGGGAGGTCAAATGCAACTCACTTGTGGTTATGGTCTGGGGATTGGCATGACCAATATTAAACCCTCCACTTTTTGCTCTCGAGGCAAGATCTACAGTATCCACTCACCTCTCTTCCCAAACAGCAGTAGATGTTGCTACTGATTTGCCTCCTCATATGAATACCCGATTTTAGGGTAAAAATGTCTTCAGAACATTCAGATTTATCCCCTTTATTTTCTACCCATTGCAGGTACATGGGAAGATGCTTTAAGCAAGTGGGGCTACCGACAAAAAGTTTGACATCCTTTTTTTTTGTTTTGTCTGAATACTACAGAGACATATAATAATAATAATATCTTAATACTCTCACTGTGCTACACTAGACATTCAGACAGACACAACAACTGTATGTTTAGTTATACACAATTATAAAATGCTCACCCACATCTTTAAGCAAACGTCTCAACCTTTTTAACAGTCCTCTGTACATACTGTACAGTGTACTGACAGAAATGTGGCTACTTCTTAGACAGAACTGAATGTTTTTGCTTTTACTTTGCTATTAAAGTCATCTGCATTTGCATTTTGATCTGTCAGACTGTTTTGGGAGTTGAATTTTATTTAGTCACATCAGCGTCACAGACAGCACCAATAAGAATGATTTCTCTCTGGACAACCACCTTATCCTTATCTTCATTAAATCTCTGACCTAGTTAGAATTGACGTCTACGTTGTGTCTCTTCTGTGCCACATACCCCAGGTTCTGTAGATTTGCATAGGCAAGACATTTTGCTCATTCTTGAAACAAGGGTCATCTCAAGATGTGGGTTGTAGGTTACATCAGTGTTATCTTAATGAATTATTCTCCAATAGTACCTGGATGCATTCCAAAGCATTCCAAGTTTCGATCAACGTATTACTCTGCATCTTCTTATCTTCTTAATGCATTTTTAATATCGTTGAATTAGCTATAAAGAAAAAACAAATACAAACAAAAAAAACAGAATATTTACTGGACACTGTGGGGACATGGGCTATCACTTTACACTCTCCACAAGCTCTTACTTTAGCAAAAGACAGAGAAATTCCTTGACCAAGGGCTCATCCATCACTTCACGCCTGGAGCCGTCTTTTCTGATCTAGCACATACTGTATACCCATTTTGTTTGTACTTTGGTACTAACATTTCAAAACCTGTATAATTTAATCTGTTTGTTGGGTTTGTCTATGTATCATCATTGCTCTGATTTTCTTGCTCTTTAGTTTTTTTCTTTTTTTTGGCACTGTCAGTTGAGTCGGTACTATGACCTTTTTAGCATGGATTTTGTCATACGCTTTTGTTCTTTTTGCATTGTTTAGAAGATGCAGTCACCTCAGATAATAGAGCAGATAGAGAGTTGTGTTACAGGATTTGACTATTTTATTTTTACAGATGAGCAGCACAGTGGTTTTTGCATCATATACAGTGAGGGGGAAAAAATGAATGAAAATGGCCAACACAAAAAACCTGTGTAAACATGTGAAAAACTCCTTCCCTTAGACAGGGCATTGAAAATGGGTCATGGATGGGTATTCCAGCATGACAATGACCCAAAACACATAGCCAAGGCAACAAAGGAGTGTCTCAAGAAGAAGCACAGTGGCCAGTCTCCAGACCTTAATCCTATAGAAAATCTGTGAAGAGAGCTAAAGGTTCAAGTTGCCAAACATCAGCCACGAAACCTTAATGATTTGGAGAGGATTTGCAAAGAAGAGTCTGCAAGACCGGTGCCCAACTATAAGAAATGTCTGACTTCTGTGATTATCAACAAGGGTTTTGCCACCAAGTACAAAGTCATGTTTTGCGAAGGGATCAAATACTTTTTTCACTCATTAAAATGCGAAACAATTTAACTTTTTTGAAATGCGTTTTTCTGGATTTTTTTGTTGTTATTGTGTCTCTCACTGTTAAAATAAACCTATCATTAAAATTATAGACCTTTTTTTTTTTTTTTTGTCAGTTGGCAAACGTACTAAATCAGCAGGGTATCAAATAATTTTTCCCTCACTGTAGATTGAGCGAACATCAATTCAGACTTACTTAGACACCAGTACACAGTGATTCACTGCATGGGTGTGATTTATACACAAGTATACACTTGCTTTATTGTTTATTTTGATGTAGATACATCTGATTTGTGGTCAAAAGAGGCAAGAAATATCATTATTTTTGGGTAGACATATGATTTTTGTCCACATGGATGATTTTATAGATGCCACCAAAGGTACCAAACACATCTAGAGGTAAATATCAGGAAATGAAATTCTATCTATTCAGCTGACAGGTATCTTTAAATAAAAACCTGATAGCCTGACTGGACATGTAATAGGACAGGCTAGCAGTTTGTGCACCTCTTCATCTATCCAGAGCTACTGGAATCTTTTAGTGAAAGATATTGCTGCTGTCCCTTAAACTCAATTTCCTCACAGGTTACTATTACAAATAGTTTTTGTTCTAGTCGCAGCTATGTCCCTTATGTTTACTTTAATGTCTTATTGTCAACTTTATTTGTTGTTTTTTTAGGATAGTATTTAGGCTCTTCTTCCCTCTCTGCACTAACCCCTGCTGTTTGCTATACACCCCTCCCTACATCCATCTCGTTCCTGTTGCACTTTGTCTGTTTACATACATCTTGCACCAAAAAGACTTCAAGAGAGGGTTTACTCAATATGTAAAGCGTGTAGGTTTCAAATACAGCGACTAGATTCATTTAACAAATAAAGCATCTAAAAAACCCTTACAGTTCTGGAACAAAATTCTATGGAGAGATTAAGGAAGGAAATTGCTCAACTTATGGCATGGGCATGAATGTACCTGGTATACCTTGTATTTATTGACAATGTAACTGCTGAGAAAAGCAGAAGGCTGAATTCTGAAATGAATGGAGCTATATTATTTTCTATGATTCAGCCAAATTCTTCGAACCCCATTGGCCTAAATTTCACAGTACAGATGGACCAAATGGTCCAAATGATCCAAAGCATACTTCAAAAGCAACCCAAAACCTTTTAAAGCAAAGAAATAGCGTTCTTCAATGTCCATGTCACCTGATAAGAATCCAATTGTAGTTTACTTGGTGACAGCAGAACTGATGGTGAAATGACACAAGAATATAAAGGAATTAAAAGCAGCTTTAATAAAGGCCTGGCAAACACCACCAGGGAAGAAATCCAGCATCTGATGATGTCTATGGGTTCCAGATTTCAGGCAGTCATTGACTTTAAAGGATTGGCAACCAAGCATTTTAAAAATGACCATTTGGTTAAATGTTAGTTTGCCCAATGACTATTTAGCATGGAGGTGTACATACAGTATAAACATGCTTTAGCAGTGCGTTTCTACACTGTTCAGCTGATTTGACAGTTGTATGCATCACCATTCGAATTTCAGAATGATTCACGTATGTGATGAATCCATTTTAACGTGTGTTTTAACATGTTTGTGAAAGACGTGTGTTCAGTCACTGATTTATGCACCTGAAGTGTTATTTGAGATCTTTTGCAGCGAATAATCATGGAGCTGGATGTACAAGCATTGTGTTTGCATATGAATAGATATTGATATGACTTCTCTATAATTCTCTAGAATTCTTTCAATGCTGCCTCTTTGTTATTTATTTTTCATGTTATTTACTATTTGAACATCTTACATATAAATAGTAAAATATTTATTGACTTGCATATTTTATTTTGAATTTAATATTGTCTTGAAAGTTGAGCAATTGTAGTTTAGAGGTTTTTAGTAGTTTTGTAGTTTGTCTCTGTGTGTTGTGAAGTCCGGCAATTGGAAGCAGGTTTATGTAGACAGTATGTGGGACCAGGACCTTGTAGCTGGTACCTGGGTGACCTGTGGCTAGAAATGTATCTGCCCATATGAGAAACCTGGTCTGAACATTCTAATCAACAGGGTTAGGGTTAGAACATAAGCAATGGCTTTAGGGACCACAGCCTCCACAAACCAAGATGGGAAGAATGAAGCCTGCCAAAAAGGGTGACATGGAATGTCAGATCTACCCCATTGTAGCGTCCCAAGATTTACTTCTCCATGGACCAATCAGCCAGAGAAAGGGGGTAAATACTTTACAATTGTATGAGCACCGAGGGTGGTTCCTGCTGCCCTTGGTTTTGCTGAATACTTCCTATAGGTATTCCTGAAGACCATAACACTGATATTTATCCATTAAAGTCAATGCTACTGGAAAGGTCGGAATGTTTAGATTGTTCGTGATCTCTAGGTTGATGAAATTCATGGCTAATATACTGTATAGTCAATCAACACTACCAGAAAAGAGACTACAGTATACAGGTTGTGTATATGAAGCGCCTTCAGTAGCTGCCATGCAGAGCTTTGTGTAATAATGGAAGGGTGGGTATAAAAGTCTCTTTTTAAAGTGTGTGTTGCAAGTGTGAGATTTGTAACAGGTATGTGTGTGATTAGAAGACAGGATAGTGGCAGTGAATTCTGTGCAGTGTAGTTCAGGGTAGCCATGTTTGGGGGCTGTGGTGTGTTCTGGGAAATGCAGTTTGTGGAGTGCATGGATGTGGCAAATGTTTTCTAATTATGTTATATTTTAAGTTGTTCCTTTTATTTTGGCTGCTCCCTGTTTGGGGTCACCACGGTGGATCATCTGATCCGTATATTATGTGGCACAGGTTTTACCCCGGATGCCCTTCCGGTGGCATCCCTCCCATTTTATCCGTTCTTAGGATCGGCACTGAGAGTTGACCCCTTAGTAGTTTATTATATTTTAAGTTTTTTTTAACTATTTTTTTTGGAATGAAAACAATGTAATTACAGAATTGTGCATCCAATCAGCTTTATTATGTTACATATTATTTATAATTTGCATAGACATGAAAGCTCTCACCCACTATATCTTTCTATCTAGGCATAATGTTTAATTTTTTTTTTCTTTTTTTTATTTTAATGCATTTAATAAAGATATGTAAAAATGCTAAATATAGTTTATTTGCATGTGTCTGTGTGAAACATATTGTTAATGTGAGACAATGCAATATGATGCATTAGAGTGAAAATGTGAAAAACAAAAGTGGGCGAATGCTTTTATGAGTGCTATAAAAGTGATATCAAGCTAGAAGAGTTTGAGAACATAGTGTGCTATGGGTTTGTGTGGAGTAATGGCTTTTGTACAGAGCATTAAATTAGACCCACAGGTGGCCATTCTAATATTATCTGGAGTTCAACTAGAAAGCTTTGGGGCTTGGACAGGAAGTGATAGATCACCTTGGTTTCTGTCGGAGTGAGAGGTGTTAGATGGCCCTCTGTGTGTGTGTGTGTGTGTGTGTGTGTGTGTGTGTGTGTGTGTTTGAGAAAGAAAGTGAGGGTGAGAGAGATTTATTTGGATTCCTGCTGATATGTGGTGCAGACATAGCTGTTGCGTTTATCATGATGAGCCTGAAGCAATCATAGAGGCTATTAGATTAACCACAGGATGCTGTGTTTGTGTGTGTGCTTGAGTATGTGTATATATATATATATTTTAAAATATATGTGGTTAACTGTGTCTGTGTGATGTGTTTTTGCAGAGCTCCATGTATTCCCTGGCATTGAAATGTCTTATCAGCCTGTCTACCATCATCCTCCTTGGGCTTATCATCGCTTACCATGCTCGAGAGGTGCAGGTAAGAATATACACACTCTCACCTATACCAACATAATGCATATTTATTCATGCACTTTTATATATTAGGGTTCAATAGTTAAAATTCTTTATTGTAATGTATTTTTTCACACAAAAAAAAAAATGTTTTATAAATGAACTTAAATTTTATTAAATAAAACAAGACAGGCGTTGTCTGGCCATATAGCAGTCCACTGGTTGCCTGCACCACTACTACAAATAGCTGAATACAACATTTGCTGTCCTTAAATTGATAACAAATCTTTTTTGGTTCTGATACTCTTGTAATTTTGATAATTTTGTATTAACTTATCTAATGTTATATGACAGACAACCTCAAGTTTAGATGTTTAAATTAAATGAAATTTTCTTTTTTTTTTTTTTTTTGCATATGGTGAAATGCTTATGTATAGATTATACTACTGAAATATATTACCAAAAACTCCAAGCATAGTCTTGGAGGTTCAGAAAACCCAGCAAACCCAGTGTAACAACCCAGATGCTCTAGAGAAATCTTATTATAGTTTGCTCGTTCACTTTCATTTGTAAATTGTAAAGCTTGTGTAGTGTACATTAGATAAATGTTGTGATGCTTTGACCGGTGTTTTAGAACAAATTTTGAGCATGTCATAAATGCCCAGATCCTCATGACCACCATACACCTCACTCTCCACAACAATCAGCAGTCCTGTGATATGTACCCCGTTGAGTACTGACCAGTACTCACCATGTCACCTCTAGACTATGGAGGACCATAGGACTGTAGAGACCAAGAGCAGTAGGTCCACCTCATTTTGAGGACAACCAGCCCAGAAGGGTTTTGCTGAACAAATCTGTCAGTGTGGACCCATTACATGCCACGATTTAACCTTTTTCTGTCCGCCAACACGTGCTATGGTGCCTGTTGTTTCATTGGCAAATGGAAGGGATTCAGGTTGTCTGTGTTGTCATTGCCATAACTCGTGCAGTGATGTTCAACCAACGTCTTTGGGTTCTTAGGGGTCACACCTTAGCCACCAACAGCAGGAGTCAAAGAAACTCTGAGTGAAGACCTCCTTCTTCCACAGTCAGCTCCGGGAAACTCTTACAAATGTCTTTTAGTCGCTGGTCAGCAGAGTCAGATCTAAAGTCCAAAGACCCTCAAAGATCTTTATGCATACTCAGACATATGATCCTAGACAGAACAAGGGAGATCATTTGTGGTGTCACAGGAAACATGTAAGGTGTAATGAGGGTTCTAAAGAGGGCTTCTTAATCCATAGTGTGGGCATATGCAGGTCCATGAGATGGACTAGTGACTGGATTGTGGGCAAGAGATCTCTGTTTCATATTTAGTTATCTTATTCTCAGAGCAGCTCCAGTGTTTTGGCACTAGTGAAACAATCTCAGCAGCAGACAATCAGCAGGCAGTGAGATAAAATTTAAAACACATGAACTTCTTCTCAGTTTGCTTGCCACTTCTCTAACCCATCTCAGGTTTTGCTCAGCTCAGAGAAGGTATTAAAAAAAGAGAAGGAAAAGGGGAAAAAATAGCATTAGAAATAAAATAGAGGTGTTTTGCAGGAGAGTAAATGTAGTGTGCTTTTTTAAATAAATATATTTGAAAATTTGAGCTTTCCTGTTTCTCTGTTCTTGTTAGTACTGTATCTGCTGTATATAACTGTGATGTTAATTAATTTAATAGGCTGACAAACCAATTACAGAGTGCATTCCAGAACCAAATTCGCACAGATGGAAGATTAACATGATTATAATGATGACAACTTTTTATGACTGTGCAAAATAAAATATTCTCCATATTTTACAACAGGTATGAAGTTTTAAATTGTATTCATCATAATCATGTTCATTTTATCTCTGTGCAAATTTGTGTAGGCAAAAACGTAGACATTCGTGCACACCGAAATAATGAAAGAAACAAAGAAAGAACATTGAGAATACATTAGTTTGCATAATCATAAAAAAGTTGTATTCATGATCGTATTCATTTTCCATCTGTGCAAAGTTGTTTCAACCCTGAAAGCACCCTATAATAGGTTTGTAAGCCTATTACGTTTAATTATCACAACAGTTGTATACAGCAGATACTAATTATAATAAAGAAACTTCAATTTTTCAAAAATATTTATTATAAAGTATACGAGACTTTCAGCTCCAGTAAGCACAGAACATTTGCACACCACAGCACACCTCTTAGGTCAAACACTCTGTTTCTATTTTAGGTGTTTATTCATTTTCTGGGGATTTTACATGGATATTATCCTATTAGTAAAACAAATTAGTTTTTCTTCAGTTGCCACAGTTATGTAAAAAATTCACACCACATTAAAGTTACTTAAGAGAAACATGGCAACTTTAAACATGGCAATGTTAAAGTGTATGTATGTAAATTCAATAACATGCTACAAAAGTCATGCCACTGTATAATTCAAGTGTAATTACAAATACATTTTCTGTGTATCTCTTAATTAATTTGCCAGCTCTGATTACAGCCTTTTCTGGCTTAATGTTCCATATTGGCATGATCATTTATCTTGAATTTTGGGCTTAGAGTTGGAGCATTGTGTGAGGTATTCTTCAGAAAATTCCTATTTGTCATCAGAACAGACACACGTTGATGTGTATGTTGTACACGAATGAATGTTTTTCAGGAGACTGTGGGACTTGACCATCTTTAACAAGCACTTACAAAGCATTGCCCTAACTATAGCATAATGCCAGTATTGGTGCATGAGGTGCACTTCACAGGCTATGGTTATACTGACAGGTTACTGCCTTCTTCTGATGCTGAGTTATCATAGAAGGCTGTGGAGCTCACTACAGTCACTGCTGCTGAGCCCTCTAAAAAAGGGGTAAGTGTCTTTGCTGCGTTGCTACAGCAGGAATTGTAATAGGCAAATGGCTCGGCTGCTCTGACCCCGAGAAGTAAAAGACTGAGCTGGTCCTCTTTGAAATTTGAGGCAGCGTGCAGCTTAAGGTCCCTGCTGTCATTGCAAATGTGGCTTTGAAAAAACCACAACAGTGTTTACACTTTCACCATTTACCACCAGACACAATGGTACATCCCACTGAGTTAGACACAGGCAACATGCTATTAGAGCAATAATCCATAAAGAGAGTACATGTGCTAGACCTGTTGGCTATGGTTTTTGAAAGGTATTTACTGATTCTCCACAAAGGTGGTGGGATCTGATCCAATCTGTCTGCATCCTTCGAGATCTGGATATGATGCAAGTGATTAAAAAACACTACTGATATGCGGTGAAGAAGATGCATCTTTCTACATTCTAATTGCTGTGGAATACAAGTGCTTTCTCCACCTTCACAGCATTGGAGCAGCTTACTAGTCCAGAGTATTTACAAAGGGTTATTATTTACAAAAAAGGCCAATCATGTGGCTTCAGCTAATGTTCACATCAAACATCAGCATGAGTAAAAAGTGTGATTTCTGTCATCAGGACACAAAATGGATTTGTTAGAGTATTTCAGAAACTGCTAAACTCCCGGATTTTTACCCGGAACTTTGTGAATAACACAAAAGTCCTTAGAAAACAGATAGGATGTAATAACTAAATAACCACACGTTACAACCAAGGTGAGCAGAAAAGCATCTCAAAATGCACAACACAATAAACCTTGAGGTGGATGAGTTACTGTACAACAGCAAGATCCCACATCACGTTCCACTCCTGACAGCTAAGAAAATGAATCTGAATCAATTATGGCCAGAGACTCACTGAAAGTGTACAGTTGATGAATGAAAGGAAGAAAAAAAAACAGGTGATCTGTTTGCTAATCGGTCAAGTTTAGTTGAGTGGAACCCAACGTGCAACGTCCACTGCAAGATTCAATGATTTGTGCATAATGAGATGTTTTTCTACTCAACATGATTATAAAGTGTAATTATATGAGTTATTATATCCTTTGTGGTAGCTTAACCCTTAGATCTCTGTCCATTTTCCTCTGACCTCATTTATCAACAAGGTATTTCTACCCATAAAACGTTCGTTCACTGATCACCAACAACCATGCCATGGTTAAAGTCACAGAAATCACACATTTTCCCCCATTCTGATGTGTGGTGTGACCATTTGACACGATAACCACAATGTGCAGATGGATAGTGAGTGTGTCTTCTGACCTTAGTATTACATGGTCATATTTTCATTTCATGCATAATACATGTAGAACCTTTGTTACTGTATATACTACCCTCCAGAATAGCTGCCTTCAGACAGATTTCTGCCTTAAAGGCAAGTACATAGGTTTGTCTGGGATGTTTAGACTACTATGTTAAACACAAGTATAAAAAAAAGAAAAATAAAGAAATCTGGTAACCTCAGATGATTTAAATGCATTTATTTATCTAAATGAGATGACCAGAGCTTAATTTATGTACCTGTGTAAATGAACTCTGAATATGAGGGACGTTCAACATGTAAATATTGACATATATGTTCAACTAAAGCAATAAAAATGATTGGTTACAAAATTGGCTGCTTATAATCTCAGGGGTTTCCTCCGGGTACTCCGGTTTCCTCCCCCGGTCCAAAGATATGCATGGTAGGTTGATTGGCATCTCTGGAAAATTGTCCGTAGTGTGTGATTGCGTGAGTGAATGAGAGTGTGTGTGTGCCCTGTGATGGGTTGGCACTCCGTCCAAGGTGTATCCTGCCTTGATGCCCGATGACGCCTGAGATAGGCACAGGCTCCCCGTGACCCGAGGTAGTTCGGATAAGCGGTAGAAAATGAGTGAGTGAGTGAGAGGGGTCCATACACACAGGTGGATTCCTTAGAGCATATACAGTGGCAGAAGCACTTATAGACGTCATTCGTAATCAGCGTTTCTGTTTTGTCACGAATTAAAGAAGGAAATAATAAGCCACAACAATACGATTGTGTATCACTGTTAAAGGTGGGGATGTTTGAAAGCCAATGTTGACATTTGAAATCACCAAAACAAACACGCCCCTAACCCAAATGGGTATCACCCCTGTTTAGATAGCTCCACCCCCACACATACATATGTAACCCAGGCAACTATTATGGCGGAACCTGCTGGGGCAGCTGGCCGAGGGGATATTTTTATCAATAAATGAACTCAGTGAATAATACTATGGCAATACAAATGTGTTTTTGTAGTACTGTGTGTTGTACCGTGAAAGGTTTAGCTCCGTTTCACGCGGAAGACGTTCAGTTCTCTCCAGCGCTGGAAAGCTGATCCTATATTAACACGGGTCCTGCTGCTTCTTGCCTTATCATAAGCCTTATTTCGCTTTTTGCTTTTATCCGCCATGTCAATGTTTCAAATGCTTTCTGCTAATGTCACACATGTGCACTGAACACTCTCTCCGCCGCATATTGACAAGACACGCCCCTTTATGATAATGTCACACATGCGCACTGAACACTCTCTCCGCCGCATATTGACAAGACACGCCCCTTTATGCTAATGTCACACATGCGCACTGATCACTCTCTCCGCCACATATTGACAAGACACGCCCCTTTATGCTAATGTCACACATGCGCACTGATCACTCTCTCCGCCGCATATTGACAAGACACGCCCCTTTATGTTAATGTCAGACATGCGCACTGAACAACGCAGTTTTCTGAAGCATTTTTCAAACATCGTGCACCCCACCTTTAAGTTTTGCCTTTACTCTGTAGTGATCCATGTAGTCTCTAAAACTGGTCAGCAAAAACTGGTATGTTTAACTCAACTCTGTTTGCAGTCCTGTCCAGTAAAATATCATAGTCCACTATGTACACTATTCATAGTCCACTATGTACATAGTACACTACTGTGTAGTATAATGTAAATTAAATAGAAACCTATCCACAGTCAGAAGCAAACAATAAGTGATCTATACTATGGAGCTTTCGAACGTAGTTAGACAGAAGAAACTTGGATAGATACAGTAATTGGATAGATTGGAACAGTTAGAACAAAAATTAGAAATGAGTCAAGAAAATAATTGAAAATTTCTTGTATTATTAATTTAAAAACATCACACTTAGTGGATTCCAGTCAGTATCATGTGTCTGTCATTAAAAGACAACACTTACCCCTGAGCTAGATGTCTATATAGTGAGATGCAGTGCAAAACACAGCATGATGTGGCCACAATCTGTTCTTCTAGTGCCTCTTGAAAATAATAATTAATTTACTAACTAATCATGCAGACTGTGCCTTGGAATCACCTAACAGATGTACTCTACGTGAGGCACAATTCCTGTTTAAAAGCCGCTGTGAAACAATAGAAGCTGACAACCAGCTGTCAGAAAATGCAGGACGGCAAATTCAATAACAAAGAAATAGATTTAAGTTTTTTTTTTTGTTTTGTTTTGTTTTTTTACAAGGACGAATGTATCAGAACATGTCGTAGTGTGGAAGGCATTACAGCCGATTAATATCCTCGCATAGACTTAGCCCAATGAAAAGACTGCTGTGTACAGAATAAACTGTTCTGTATAAATAATTAATAATAGAGATGTATTTGTCTTGACAGGGGCTCTTATAATATTTAGAATATTGGTTGTGTAACAGTTGTGTGTCGAAACTGACACAGATGTTTGTGGTGTATTATGTACATATCGTTTGTTGAGTTTGTGATATACAGTATGCATATATTGTCATAAATATCGCAAGATCGCGAAGATAAAAATCACTGACAGAATAATCTTCATGCAGCACTATTCAGCACTTTTTTCATATCTTGGAATATTTTAAGTATAACATTGAATAGAATTATTAGTGTATTCAAAAGCAGCACTGACTCTTCAGATCCAAGCAACTTCACACTGCCTCTGATTTAAACCTGATTGCTGCTAATTTTCCAAACTTGAGCAGAATTTGTCATCAGCTGCATTTCCACCCTTTTTTTGTGCTGACATCCCTCTTTTTGTACCATCTTTCCTCATACGCACATGCATGAGGGAACAAAATGCACTTTTTTTTTACACTATGCTTAAATGGTTTAGACTTAATCAACAGGTTTTTTTTTTTTTTTTTTTTTTTTTTTTTTGGGGGGGGGGGGTTACAGGAAAGTGTTTTTTTGTTTGTTTGTTTGTTTGTTTGTTTGTTTTGAGTGTGTATGCTTGTGTATCCAAATGTTACTGTCTGAATGAATAAACTATGAATGGTATAGAATATGATTGAATGTTATCAACAACTTGAAAATTAAAGCAAACGATTCAGATACAAGGGGGGCACAGTGGCTTAGGGGTTCGATTCCCACCTCCGCCTTGTGTGTGTGGAGTTTGCATGTTCTCCCCGTGCCTCGGGGGTTTCCTCCGGGTACTCCGATTTCCTCCCCCGGTCCAAAGACATGCATGGTAGGTTGATTGGCATCTCTGGAAAATTGTCCATAGTGTATGAGTGAATGAGAGTGTGTGTGTGTGCCCTGCGATGGGTTGGCACTCCGTCCAGTGTGTATCCTGCCTTGATGCCCGATGACGCCTGAGATAGGCACAGGCTCCCCGTGACCCGAGGTAGTTCGGATAAAGCGGTAGAAAATGAATGAATGAATGAATGAATGAATGAATGAATGAATGCATATTCAGATACATAAAAAAAGCAGTGATGTTACAATATGTACTCACATAGAGATATATACAGCCATAGAGATATACCTACTGTGTGTGTGATAGACAATGGGGGAGAGAGGACAGGAATATGTAAAAGCCATTATGAAAAATATGGAATCCTGCAATCATGTAATCAGTGGTACTTAGCGAGCACACAAAAGTGGGCAACATGGGTAGCCTAGAAATAAGAGAATGCTGCAAACAAAGAATCACTAAAAACTGGAGATTGGATATGGAGCATCAAATTCTAATATGTACCATAAAACAAAATACAGCTAGCAAAACACGTGAAAAACCTTTGGTCTGTCGTTCATATTAGTGCAGCACTGCAAGAGACGTCTTCTGGTAACACGTGACAAGATCTGTTGTCATATCGTGACAATTATCTAGTATTTCCTGTTATAAGATTATAGTAAACCAAATATATGTAGAAACATTTAAAATTGTTTGAAATGTCTACAGTATATTTTTGCTCATTCTAAGTATTATTTTTTTGTTTAGAAGGAAACAAAATTATCTTTCAGGCTTGAAAATTTAAAGCTTGGAATTGGCACGAATCGTATATATATATTAGGAAATGACAGCATTGACAATGAAGCTATTTTTTTCTTGCTAAAATGTCATTTTCTACAGTGATGCCCCACAGCCCTGGGGATTGCCTTTAGGTGTGAATGCATGTGTGAATGTGTGTAAATGATGCACTGCAGTAGACTGGTGTCCTATCCAGAGTGTATTCCTGCCTGGATTCCCGGGATCGGCTACAGATCGACCACAAGCTATAACAGGCATTAAATGGTTACTGAAGGTGAATGAACAGTGAAAGGACAAAGTGAACTACTTTGATGTTTCTAGGAAATGATGACTTCAGTGACGTTGCATGGGTCGGCTATTACTAGGATAGTGTTACAGGATATCAAAACTACTGACCAAATGCTGGTCTTGCTCTAACCTCAACCTCTCTCTGTTCCTGTGCTCATCCTGCTGTATGTTCTTTGTTGAACTTGATGATCAGATTACAAAAATGTACGCGCTAAGCATAATCCAAGGCTATTTGTACAATGTGTCATATTAGAGAGGGCTGTTAAAGGTGTCCGTATGAGTATGATGGAGTATATAAGTGTGCGTAGTTGGAAGCCGGAGTTCCTCCTGTGTGTGTCTCTGTGGTGATGAGTCTCTCTTCCTGGCTTTGACTCAGACTCTGCCAGCACATGCCTGGAGAGAGGATGCGTGTGTGTGTGTGTGTTGTTTTGCGTGCATGTATGTATTTGTCTGAAAAATCCAGTTGAATTTAATGAATATTTTTGAAATCTTCGAACATTTGTCACCAGATGGTATGAGGGACAGAACACAGAGGATGATGGTGGATATGGAAAAAAGAGATATGTAATTAGTTATTGATTATATATCTGTTCTGGAGGACTTTAAAGATCAAAATGTTAATGAGATCTATGGTGCTTTTGGAAGGCACTGGGCACTGAGATGAGGGTCACAAACTCATAACCTAAACTCTTTAAGCATTTCTTTTCTTGTCCTCTGGCAAACCATCTAGTTCAGGAGTCTCTGAAGTCTGACCGCAGGGCCAATCACAGCTCTTGGACAGATGATATAGACTTAGAGCATTTTTCTGTTTGACTTTACCTGCATATTCATTTAGCCTTGTATGTCAAGAGACATTTGTTGCAGCAATTAAGGAATTTAATTTCATGAGATGTTATGAAACAAATCACAGGAAGTGCAGACAATATTCTGAGGATGAAAGGGCAAGCAGGAAGGAAGCTTTTTTTTTATTTATTTATTTTTTTTTTAACCAGAGCAACCACTAAGCCTGAAAAACCTTGTGGTCAGTCATTTATCCTGAAAAGAGGCACAGCTTTGTGAATATCTTCTTGCATGGCACGACTACAAAGGCAGGTGATACCCTTCTGCAGATATTCCATAAAATAAAATTCACTATGTTTACAGTTTATATGTATATTTTTGGTGATTTGCCCCCTTCAGGTGTTTTGATGTGATCTAGTCTGGCTCCCGCTGGAAAAGTTTGAACACCACTGGTCTAGAGTGACATTTAAAAAGATTCATGACTGCACCACTCCAGCTAAAGACTAATAAACACTTGGTGCGTCATCATTGAAGCAAGAAGCCAACTTTTTAATTATCTCTGAGTGCACGGTTAGGACTGAAAGAGCATTTTTGGAAGCAACTCATACAGAAAACCTTTTTTTTTTTACAATGAAATCCAGGAAGTTGTTTTAGAAAGCAGAGTACCATATTATATCACCTCAGAAATTACGCAGTCTTGATTTAACTTTTGGTCCTATATCTTCTCAAGAGGACTTTTAGAAGATTAGTGTATCCACCAGAATTGGAGCTTTGTGTTAAAGCATATTTCGTACGTTAGCTACTTTTGAAGGCAAGCGTTTAACTGCTGACTTCTGTAATTCTTTTACCAATTATATTGGTATTGCTTTCCTTTTTAAAGTCCCATGTAAGAACATTCCCACTTTAAGAAGTAAACATGAAAAAATAGTGGATTAGGACAAGGTTATTGATTGGAGTGAATAAAGTGCTGATGAATACTTTAGATTAGGATTGATTTCAAGTGTAGCTTGCAGGATATCATCGAGCCGAGTCAAATGTCACTAAGAGGCAGTGGTAGATTTTTTTTTACTTTTGGTAAATTTTGTTTTATGGTCAATTTTTTTACTTGAGGAATTTTGGTTGTGAATAAAGACTGTCAGTTGTATGTTTGGAAATGTTGCATTTTAGGATAGTTTCCTATTCCATTATATTTTATGTTTTAATAGCTATTTAAGAAAAAGATGCCAAAGAACGGGGGGCACGGTGGCTTAGTGAACCCCTCCAGGGTTGGGGGTTCGATTCCCGCCTCCACCTTGTGTGTGTGGAGTTTGCATGTTCTCCCCGTGCCTCGGGGGTTTCCTCCGGGTACTCCGGTTTCCTCCCCCGGTCCAAAGACATGCATGGTAGGTTGATTGGCATCTCTGGGAAATTGTCCGTAGTGTGTGATTGCGTGAGTGAATGAGAGTGTGTGTGCCCTGCGATGGTTTGGCACTCCGTCCAGGGTGTATCCTGCCTTGATGCCCGATGACGCCTGAGGCACAGGCTCCCCGTGACCCGAGAATATTTCGGATAAGCGGTAGAAAATGAATGAATGAATGAAGGAATGAATGAATCAACTGTATATCTATCTATCTATCTATCTATCTATCTATCTATCTATCTATCTATCTATCTATCTATCTATCTATCTATCTGTCTATCTATCTATTTATCTATCTATCTATATGTGACATTTTGTTAATATTAAAATTAATGTGGTGAATATTGAATGCTTTTATATTTTAGTAATTCATGCCTTATATTAAACCAATTAGTACAGTTTTATCCACAGAATCATGAATGCGGAATATAATTGACATGTTTAAAGAGTAACAGTGAAGAAACATCACTTTCAATGACATTAAGAGTCAGTTTACTGAGGCTGCAGCTCATCATGCCAATTGTGCCTACTAAAAGTCAAGAGATGGTGAAGATGGATCCCACACAAAACTGACCACCATCCAGCGTTTTTAAGGGGTACTCCGGTTTCCTCCCGCAGTCCAAAGACACGTGTGGTAGCCTGATTGGCATCTTTATATTGCTTCTTCTTTTCTACCTTTCCCGGAGATTGTACCAACTTCAGTTGTGTTCCGTGTCATGGAGATTTTGGACCTGCATTGAAATGAGGCCAACCCTGTGAGGATACTGAGGCATCTAAAGATGTACCAGCTCCAGATGGATTCTGCTTCATGAAGTATTCAGACATTCTAAGAGGAGATGACAGCAACCTCCTCATCAATACACAATTCCCAGACTGTATATTTATAATCACACCCTCCAGTGTCACCCAAATGAGAATGGATTCCCTTTTGAGTCTGGTACCTCTGAAGGTTTCTTCCCCTTCCACCTCAGAATGGATGTCCCCCACCTTGTACCCTGAGTCCCATGGGATAGACTACAAGTTCCCCCAAACCTTGTGTTAAATAAACAGTACAGAAAAACAAAGGATCCAGAATAAGTTGTTCCATGTAATCGGGTGCAGATTTGAACTGGACCACACACCTTTAGACGCTACTGTACATGAGGTCATGCAAAGGTTCCATATATTAAAAACAATTCTGGAAATCTTAGCATAGTTTCTAAAATATGCATTTTTAAGTTCTGAATTATTACTGTTAGAATTCTCCATCCAATTTAAATGGAAACAGATATTTAAAAAAACTGACTTGGTAATAAGTGACACAGACAAGACGTAAGATATCGTCGCTGTCGGGCGGAATCCTCGTATCTCCAAAACCGTTATTTTTCACTAAATGAAAAAAACTGCGTACCTTATCTGCAGTGCACAGGGTTTAGTCCGCGTTGCAGTGGATTGTCTTGCGCTCAATTCCTGTCCTCAGACGAGCACTTAGAACTAGCGGGGGTCAAGATTTTTTTTTCTTTGAGCCCAGTGTTTTGAAGACATTTACCTCAGAAGACGTGTTGATTCGTTGCGACTCTTCTTGAGGAGAAATATGCCGTGAAGCTCTCCGGCGGAGTGAGGAAGAGGTGGACAGTTGAAGTGTCCAATGGAGTTATGAGATTTGCGCTCAAGCTATTTTCAAGACTTTAGATTGGTTAATAACTTGTAAAAATAACAGACCAACGTCTGGACTGACCAATAGCATCGATATGTGAAAAAATATGAAATTGACAAAATTTGGACATACGAGGTTTCCGCCCGACAGCGACGATATACTGTATTAAAAACAATTCTGGAAATATTAGCATAGTTTCTAAAATATGCATTTTTAAGTTCTGAATTATTACTGTGAGAATTCTCCATCCAATTTAAATGGACACAGATATTAAAAAAACTGACTTGGTAATAAGTGACACAGACAAGACGTAAGATATGTAAGAATGCATATGGACACAGAGGCAAACAGTAGTGTTTGTTACTTCAGAGCATATAGGGATGGTGTAAGATTGCACAGGTTGTCCAAGGGATGAGAATTACCATATCATGGTTTTGCATTTTGAGATTTCAGTCTAAAAAATTCCACCTGTCATGTGTAGGAGCTATGGGCTTCAATCTTCATGGGCCACTTACAACAATAAACGTTCATGATTCCCAACATCATCTTATTTTCAGCCAGAACCTGCAAAGAAAACAAGCTCTCTGCCCAAAACGTTGCAGAGTGCCTTATCTGAATGGGATTAGTTTCACTGGGTGGTATCCCTAATTACTTTTCTCCTCTGTGATAAAACTCTCATGCCCTGATGGCAATTAACACAATAGGAAAGAGTCTCACACATTCACCAAAGGACATTTCATTGCCACTTCACCAGAGGGCACACTTCTTCAAATTCATCAGTAGGTCTGAAGGAACAAACTATACATCTGTTTGTCATGCTCATTTCCTGTCTGTTAGAGATATAATCCACATGGAATCTCACACACTGCAAAATTAGCTGTGCTGCCTCGTCTTGTCTTCCAGATATGACCTTGCATTGTTACTTTGTTCTCCCTTTTGGATTTCCCTTTGGATTTGGCTATTTCTCTATGCTCTGTGGTGCTAAGCTTTTGTGAACGCTCTCTCAATCCCTATTGGCATTATCTGTCCTGAGACGTTTCTGTGTTTTACCCTGGCCTGTTATTTGACATTGTGTTCTAAATTGTGTTAAGCTGTATTAATAATCCTTCTGAATATGGATCCTGATTATATTGTCTATAAACCCAGAAGCTAGTGTCATACATGGCAACGTGATAATGTTTATCTGTTTGACAGCATCTAATGTTAGATTATTAAGGAACTTATAGAAGCAACACTGATTTAAGGTTCATTTCTACTATATTGTAGCATATTTGAATATAAAGTGGCATATAAAGTGGCTATACTTATAGCTGACAGATTTATCCAACCTTCAGGATTATGCTGTAATTGTTTTTATATTTATTCCTCTGCTAATGTGCTCCCAAAATATGCAGAATGGAGAATGGATGTATGTATGTAACATAAACAAACTAATTTGGGGGCCATGGTGGCTTAGTGGTTAGCACATTTTTCTTTGGGGTTGGCGGTTTGATAACTGCCTCTTGTGGGCTTTAAGGGTTCAAACATGTGTGTAAAAGGTGTGCAATAGTGTGTGCAATTGTGCCCTGTAGTGGGGTGGCACCATACTGAGGGTGTTCCTTCCTTTAGAGTCCTGTGAGATAGACTCCAGTTTCCCCCCAACCCCAGAGGTACAGACAATGGATGGATACAAAATGTTTCATGGTTCAGGAAGTAGATATGCAAGCAGTAGATAGATATGTATTAAGTAGATTTGTATTAAAAAGAGTTCAGAGCACCAGTCAAAAACGGCATTTTGCTGCCAAAACTAAAATCCAACAACTGCAGAGCAACTTAAAGAACAGTGTGTGAATTGGTCTGCAATTTTCTCAGAGAAGAAGGGAGACAAACAAGATCATAGCCAATCCAAATGGAAATAAATTCACAGAGGAGCACCTGCAAATGATGGAATTACTCCAGGAACCCATGTAAATTTAATGCCATCCAAATAGAACTGAAGGACAGCAGAGCTATTATCTAACCCAGAAGGCTGATAAAAGCAATTCTTCCACTCATCATCTTCTCTGATATGGATCTCTGAATTGACTACAGGGTTCCTTGAATTTCCTAGTTATTCTGTGGCTGTGGTTGTTCAGTAGAAGTACCAGACCAGAAGATCTCTATTAGATCGCTCTATTACAGACTTATAGTTTTGAGATCATAATCAGCCCAGGTGAGCAGATGATTAGCAAGGAAATTCTTGTTGTAAGTGGCTCTTACTGGAAGCTGATAGACTGACTGGCAGTCATTTAATGAATGCGTGGACACTAGTGATTCCGGTGGTTAAGTGTGAGGGGAAATTTACTCCCATGAAGTTCCCAGCAAGTTCAGAGTGTAGACCATGGAAGACAGATTGATTAATCATGACAGAGCACAGTAATTGAAGCCTTATACAGTATTAGATAGAATCGTGGAAATAGTCATGGTAATATGACTATTAGATATAAAAAGCTTCTAACTAGTTCATCGCTGTAATAATATTTTCCTCTGATAAAAGGACAATTTCTACCTCCGTGGGTATCTGAGACACAGACACTATAACGGAATATGTTATCAAATTTAAGAACAAATATTACGTACAGTTTACGTACAGCAGAAAAAATAACGTTCCCTAACAAAATGTGGTTTTACCGCTTATGCTAAGTTTAAACATGTTTTTGATTATTAGACTGAATGTTGTAGAGTGATCAATTCACTCACTAGGATGTTTGCACTGATGGAAATCTATCATTAATGGTGCTTGCAAAGCAACATTATTACTATTGTCCCACATGCTTTTGTCCTAGACCCATGAATGAGGTGTCAAATCGACCGGCTCATTGAGGAGAGGTGTGCTATGACTTTTATAAGAGATCCGAGTACCGGTACTTCCGGTACCGGGTCTCAAATTGGCCTTTTTTCCCATAGACTCCGATTATAAACTTTGGAGGTTTATAACTCGGCAAGCTTTCAAACTATCTACACCAAACTCGGCCAGCTCCTTTAGGGTGATACTCTGAACAAACTTTTAAATTGGTGTACCGTCTGGCCTTCCAGTTGTGCTGCAGCCCCGCCCCCAACTATGCAAACTCAAAAAACTTTTTACAACATGGACATGTGACATATCAAAACACTCACAACAATGAGGGGAACTTCCTCACGTGTATTCAGATGACGTCACATGCTCGTCTCAACTAGCCTCCGGGATTTGCCACGTGCAAGCACCATTCACATTTTCTTCAGGAAATGTACGTTCTAGTTTCTATGTCAATTCAAAATTATTCAGTATTCAGTTGAAATCATGTTGGGAGGATGAAAACTAATTATGTTAATGTTACTCACTTCAATCAAGTGGAAGTGTTGAGCTTTCAATAAGATTTTTTTTTTCAATGTCAGATTTTGAAAGAGATTCTTTATTGTCACTTTTCTTAACAGATATCTAGAATGAGACATTCAGCAGAATTCAGTAGTTCATATGAAAGTCCTGTAAATGAGCAAACCTGGTTCATTCCATTCAGTCGATGTGCTGAGTGTATGGAAATTTACGTGCATAGATGTTTTGTGGGGGGTTTTTTCTTCTCAATATTGGAAAAACAGAAAAATCTCTCAGTCTGTCTAACAAGCTAAATGTAAAGAACAATGTGAAGCTGTTAAAAGAGTAGTATTCAGTTACCAAGGATATTGGTGGTTTCTGGTATTTTTCAGTTTATTAGACTGGGTATATTTTAGCCTGATTAGGCATTTTGTGTTAACACACAAAGTAAAATAAGCCTCCGTGTGCATTTGTATGTGAAATTTAGACCTGTGTTTAGCTGTGTGTTGTGTGTTAAGGTTATCACTACAGGAATGCCGGTATCCATCGCTATATTTATATCTGTTTAACGCTTTAATATCTGCATCTGCAACACAGTTGTCTTATGGTTTGCCAATAGAAATGCTGGAAATCACAGGGAAAAAAATCTGAAAGGCAGAAATGCCAGCACTCTCAGCACAGCTTTTGACTGACACATTCTCATCCTCAACTATACCACTTGGGACATACCTTCTTTACAGTTATTATTTTTGTTTATAGCAGCTTGTGATATTCAGTGAACATGACCCTGACCAGGCAGCTACTAAGGATGAATTAACACCAAATGCATTGTGATCAGCAGATGACTTTGGGTAGTGGGGCCATGACATTAGCTATTATATTACTGTATGCTGTTTTACTGTAGCTACTTTAATTTGTTATGTCCGTGCTGTGTCATTATTTTCTTGGTCCTGCAGGCTTCAGTTTTCAATTCAGTTCAATTCAATTTATTTGAATAGCACTTTTAACAATTTCCCATTGTCTCAAAGCAGATTTACAGAAGTATGGAAACAGAAGAGAGAGAAAAAGAAATACATATATAATAATAATAATAATAATAATAATAATAATAATTAGAAGAAGGAAAAAACATAAGGATAAAAATAAATAAATGAATATATACAATCAAAATTTTAAAATGAATTTAAAAAAGATGATATTTATGATACTATATATCTATCCCTATCCCTAATGAGCAAGCTGGAGGCGACGGCGGAAAGGAAAAACTCCCTGAGATGATATGAGGAAGAAACCTTGAGAGAAATCAGACACAGAAGGGAACCCATCCTCATTTTGGTGACACTGGACAGGAAATGATGTAAATGTAAATAATGTCCTTTCTACAACAGTTTAAAATAGTGCAACCAGACAGGAAATGATGTAAATGTAAATAATGTCCTTCCTACAACAGTTTATAATAGTGCAACCGAGAGCTCCTGATGAACTAATGGGACATCGTAAACTCTGGGTTCAGCGCAGACCTGATTGCTGATAAAGACCAGACCATACAGTTGACTGACACAACATTGGTTCAAAAGAAAGCATGACAGTCTCCGGGCGGCTTCATACACAACAATCCCATGACACACTGTCTGACCATGCAGATCAATCCCTGGCAAGGTGACCACCGGGCGACGAGACTCCAACCAGGGGTAGAACATCAGGATTGACGAAGAAGCTCCGTAAGAAGAGACAATCAGACTAGGAACTCAGAACACCGGGAGCTCGGGAGTGGCAAATATAGCTTGACGGAGAGAAAGAAAAATTGTTAGGTATGACTGTAATCGGGTGGTGCACTCTGCTGGGGACAGACAGGGACTCCGGCAAGACTAGCTATGACAGCATAACTAAAAGGCAAGAGCCAGAAGGCGTGACAGACATGAGGGCTTCCCAGGCTGTAAAGCATCCCACCACTCCACAGTCTGCAAACCTGAGCGACTTGCGAGGGTGGTAAGCCGACAGCATCCAGACATCCCAGTTCACCAAACACTCTATGCCCATGAACCCTCTAGATCTACTCCTTTACCTAAGAAAAGCTATTCATTAAAAGCCAGACTAAACAAATGTGCTTTTAGCCTTCAGATCAAGCCACTCACCTGCATTCAGTTAAAATCCTGAATGTGAATGTAGTCAGAACTTAGAAAGACTTTCCCAGGGTAATTAAGAAAATCAGTTCTAACTGCACTGTGTTACATGTCTGGAGTTTTCACCTGTGTGTTTGTATTAGAGAGAGAGAGAGAGAGAGAGAGAGAGAGAGAGAGAGAGAGAGAGAGAGAGAGAGACTGGGATTACTGGGCTATAATGACCTACAGTTCTTTCATCCTTTTTCACAACAGTGATGCCCATATCTGACAGTACAAGGCTATGAAAACAAGCTCCTCTTGCTCTATCTAACTCCCTCTCTCTTTCTCACCCTCCCATTTCCAGTCTACTCACTTGTATCCTTTTTGCCTTCTCTCCCTCCATTACCTGATTCTGCTTCTCATTACTCCATCACTTTTTTCTAGCCACCCCAACTCCCCTTCCCTCTCCTTTGTTTCTTCCTCTCATAATTATTCCTACAAGTCTCTTGCCCTTATGTAAATGGAGGATCCGAGACACTCTCTCTCTCTCTCTCTCTCTCTCTCTCTCTCTCTCTCTCTCTCTCTCTCTCTCTCTCTCTCTCTCTCTCTCTCTCTCTCTCTCTCTCTCTGTCTCTCTCTCTCTCTCTCTCTCTCTGATGATAAAAGATGGTAGAACCATCCAGTCATTCATGTTGACCGATTACCTTCACTAATGGAATTTAATTATTAAATATCACGGTGGCTATTTGGCCCAAAAAGGAAAGACAGGAAAGAGAAACGGGGAGAGGGAGAGATGAGTATAGGAATAGAAATGAATGAGACTGACCCTGCACACAGGAGAGATGGATGATGATGGACGATGGAGCTTCGTCCTCTCTCAGATTTGGTTTGCTTTTTTTGTACTTAGTAGAGAACATTCTCACACACACGTTCAACACACACACGCTCAATACACACACACGCTCAACACACTCTATTGCATGTAGACTAATAGTGCAGATGTTGAAAACACACAGTCACAATTCATTGATCCAAACTCCCACACACTCAGAGTGAAAGAACGTTCTCTTCCTCTCCACCCACCACCACACTCTCTTTCTCCCTCACATTCATGCCCTTCGTCAGTCTCTTTCCCTCTGTTTCTCCTCTCTTCTGTTGCACTTTCTTTTCTTTAGTACTCTTTCACTCTGTTCACGCTTTCCTTTCTCGGTTCATTTGTGTTCACAGAAACACACACACTCTCCCTGTCATTTTCCACGTTCTCTCTCTCCCTCCCTCTCTCTCACTCACACACACTCTCAGGCACACACAGTCATACTCTCTCACCGGGGACCCTAATTAAGCTTGGCTGGTCTTTGATGTTGTTGCCTAGGCAACAGTCACCATGACGAGGCTGGCTTTTCCAGAAAAAACGCACGTGTTGTACTGCTGTGGATGTACAGTGCCCCCCAACACACACACACACACCCACACACACACACCCAAGTAACATATTAATTTGTATGTATACACACAGGAACACTGAAGTATCAAAATGATTTTGCACTCAGGCATGACTAAAATGTGCAAACGCCAACCTACTGAGACGTGCGTGCGTGCGTGCAAATACACACATACACTGGCATTACTGTATGTGTCGGTGTAAATGGGTCATATCATCAGTCTCATAACTCTGGCATATCTATTTGCATGTCTTCTGCTGTGTGTGTGTGCACAAGACAGAGAGAAAAACCCTCACCCTCTGTGCATATCAGCTAAACAAACCACTTTACCACTCACAATTACAGCTAAACGCAGCTGTCACAGCAACCGACACAATTAGCTTCTCTTCTATGTGTAGCCCGAAGAAAGAATTTAAAAAAAAAATAAAAAATAAAAAATGAGAGAAAGTCTGCATGTAATTTAACAGCTTGCATAATATAAGAAAAAAAAATATATTTGCATATTAATTTTTTTTTTTTTGGCTTCCCAAGATGGAAAAGCATCAAGAGCATCAATCTATGCTCTTTTTATTTCATAAGCACAGATTAATGAGTATTTTGATTAGTGGTTTTCAATTATTTATTTATAATATTGAAAGTTTTCATTAAAAGCATGTTAGATGATTGAGCTTAGAGGGTGTTTATGTAACCGGTCAGCCGTGATATTTTAGGGGCGTCTAATGAGGCACCTTAAATCTGTCACGTATGCCACCTTATTTATTTATTTATTTATTTGTGTTTTTTTTGTTTTTTTAATTTCGCTAGAAAACATCTTTTGGTGTGTCGTTTAAAAAAAAATTCATATAATATTATAAACATAACGGGGCTCTTAAATTTCAGTGTGTCTTCATCACTAGTGTTTGATATCTGCATAAAATTAATTCTCATAATGAATTCAAGAATAAAGAGTCTCTGGAAGAGACAATGTCATGACTTTATGATGTAGCCTGTTTTGTAGCTAGCTAAAAGCCTTCTAGATAATTGCCTAATTAACTGTTAGCATATGAGATGACACTCTACATAAATAAACACATTCATTTAATCCTGACAGAGGGCACAGAGACACTAAACAAATATGACCTGCAGATATATTCTGCTGAATTTAAGTACATAGATACAAGAGGTGACAGGTTGTAGTGTTTCCTATCCATTTCTGCACATTTTCCCAAGCATTCCTGTCCTGTCATTGAAAAAAAAATAAATAAATAATAATAATAAAAACTCTTAGATGCTGCATTAGCTGCTGCTGACTATGACTAATCATTCATTAGCAAACCTGCCACAGTAGCAGAGGCAGTAAACATTCATTCATTCATTCATTCATTTTCTACCGCTTATCCGAACTATTCTCGGGTCACAGGGAGCCTGTGTCTATCTCAGGCGTCATTGGGCATCAAGGCAGGATACACCCTGGACGGAGTGCCAACCCATCACAGGGAACACACACTCTCATTCACTCACGCAATCACACACTACGAACAATTTTCCAGAGATGCCAATCAACCTACCATGCATGTCTTTGGACCTGGGGAGGAAACCGGAGTACCCGGAGGAAACCCCCAAGGCACGGGGAGAACATGCAAACTCCACACACTCAAGGTGGAGGCAGGAATCGAACCCCCAACCCTGGAGGTGTGAGGCAAACGTGCTAACCACTAAGCCACCGTGCCCCTGGCAGTAAACATAACAAAATAAAAAGATTTAATAATAGCATTCTTTATACTCTTTAGATTTTCTTTTCAAGCTTCTGTTGTCAATCCTAACCAAAACCAGAGGGTACAGAGTTTTACTACTCTTCCTCTATGATGATG
Organism: Tachysurus vachellii; assembly: GCF_030014155.1. Taxonomy (NCBI): domain Eukaryota; kingdom Metazoa; phylum Chordata; class Actinopteri; order Siluriformes; family Bagridae; genus Tachysurus; species Tachysurus vachellii. The sequence continues at coordinate 26,113,361 of NC_083464.1, forward strand.
CTCATTTCCTGTCATACATACAGAATATAAAGCATATGGACTTAGACACACAATAAGGCTTATCACACTTGATATAGTTAACTTTGTAAATTCCAGGGAAGCAGAATACTAAGTTATCTTTTTTCATGTTTTATACTAATCCTGGATATTCATAATCTAATGTTTCACACTGTACATTCCTAAACCTCGGCTTAAAGTTCTTATTTGGATATATACAGTATGTAACTGCTTTCAATCATGCCTTGTCTCTCGTCATGTATTTCCAACTCGTGCACTTCCATGATGTTTAGTGTTTAGTTGCAATATGCTAATGGTGAGATGAGACTTTTTGCTAATTATTGCTACATTTTCACTTGATGATCATGTGTCTGTTGCTAAATGTCTAAGGGTAACATGCTAATTGCACATCGTTTCACACTGTACATGTTTGGCCCCACAATACTGGGTTAACTCAGAGTTTCATAACCCTAAATTGCAAGTGTAGTGTGAAAAGCATGGTGAGAAAAGCCATATATTGTTTTTAGTTGTGTAAGTTCTGAGCTGATGAATTCTGCCTTGTTTTGGTTTGTTTTGGTGATTTGTCTATGTTTATAAAGATATATATATATATATATATATATATATATATATATATATATATATATATATATATATATATATATATATATATAATATGGCCTGCAATTTGACATTAAGGTTTGTGGATTGATGAAACTCCATTATATAGATCCTAATTTTTTTTTTTTTACGAACCACAGTAAGTACTCTGATGCAATTGTTTATTTTTTTGTTTTTTTCTTCTTGATATCTATCAATAAAAAAGTTAATTGTTTTTTAAGCAAAGGCTTTAAGGCATTTTATATTATTATTATTATTATTATTATTATCATTATTATTATTATTATAAATAGTAGTATCATTACACCTGCCTAGAAATGGACATATGAATTAGATGTGAGTCTGTGTCCAAACCTTAGTAAGGTCAGATTCATTAGCATACCTTAATAATAGTACAAAGTTCCTTATATACAGTAAATGCATTGAATGTCCAGCCTCTTTCCCCCCAAAGGTCTTAATAGGACAGAATGGAAAGCAGCCTGAACCGAGAGTGTTGTGCTGCTGGTGCCTTAATCTAGGTTTTGTAATTCTATGCTTACAGGTAGACTTAAAAACATACATTTTTATATAAAGAACCTTTTTCCAATCAAACAACTTAGATTTCTCCTTATTACTGCCTCTGCTTTAGCTAAAAATGTGTCAGAGTTTCAATTCAATGTAAGATCACTTTCCAATCTATTGTCTTCAGCAGTTATTCATATTTAGTCGGCATGTTCTTGTTTCAGTGTACCAACCTCTTAAATTCAGTAAGTACTAGATTTGGTAGAGTACTGATCTCCTAGCCTGGCTACTTACATCATACCAAGATAGTAGTCCATGCTGTTAATATTCATGTATACTGGCCTTATTCGTTTTTATTACTTCAAGAAATCCTGTGCTTGAAATAATTTCTTTAGTAATGTCTTTTTCCTAATCGATATCCAGCGTCACTCATTTAGTCTTGTGTTATCTTTTGGTTTCTCTGACAACAGTTGCTGACCACAATTAAATTGTGTTGAGGCCAGCTTGAACTATTTATCCCTGAACATCGTAATTATCTTCGATGCTCCTGCTCTATTAACGCTTCCATGGCCAGTCACTTCGCTAGTGTCTATAATGCAAGTTTTCATTGAAAGTCAATATTATCTGATTAAACTAATCTTATCTGATAAGATAAGACATCCATAAGACATATAGAACAATTGGAGTTCAGTTACTTTAATAATCTTCCTGGTTTACTTAGATATTTTGACCTTTGTAGCCCCAATTAAGGTTGAAATTTCAATTCAATTTATTTGTATAGCGCTTTTAACATTTCTATACAGAAGAAGAACATTTCTTTTGACATTTCTATACAGAAGCATAGAAACAGAATAGAAATTTTAACATTTAAAATTAAGTTACTGTTTATCTCTAACGTCTATCCCTATAAGCAAGCCTGAGATGGCAATGAAAAACTCCCTGAGATGATATGAGGAAGAAACCTTGAGAGGAACCAGACTCAGAAGGGAACCTCATCCTCATTTGAGTGACACTGGCCAGGAAATAATGTAAATGTAAATAATGTTTTATAGAACAGTTTGTAGTCGAGTGGAATTGTGCAACCAGAAGCTCCTGAGGATCTAACAGGTCAGCGTAATTTCTGAGTTAATTATAGACTTAACACAAATTCCTTCCTGCCAAAGTCTTGAAGACCAAAGTCAAAGACCTGAGCACAAAGTTGACTGGCACAATGGAAGTTTAAAGACTATGTGATAGTCTCCAATTGGTTCTATCCACAACAATCCCATGGGTCACAGGCTGTCCATGCAGATCTATCCAGAGCAGAGTGCACCATCAAACAACGCGACTCCAACTAGGGGTCTAACCAGGGCATCAAGATGGATCAGACAGGTCCAGAAAGAACTGAAATCCAGAAATCCCATCTTCCCAAATCCCATCTGAACTTCTGTCTTTTCTAAACTAAAATAAAAACAGTTTACTTTTAACAATAAGTTTAACGACTATGCGCTATCTTCGGATTCTAGTCACTTTGTGATCCTAATTGTCTTAGAACGCAGTGTACCTGACTATAAAAAGCATCATAATGAGGGATGGAGTGGTTTTCATCTTACAAACAAAACCTCAATCAATATCACTAATCATTATACTTCCTCTGTTTCCATTACCTGTTTTGTCCCGTAATTTTATTTTCTCTGTACTGCCACCTTGAGTCCTTATCTTTATCTGTATCATAATTCCAACCTTTGTGTTTAGATGATCACGCAGCTCGCTTGACGAAAAGACGGTCGCTATACACTCTGCAAAGCTTAGTGGCAAGCAAAGCAGTCTGGAATGTTCTACCACTATCTATTATGATAAGGCGAAATGTGGCTAGAACTAACTTACTAAGTCCTTAGCTCTGTCTTTGCTTATATGTAGCACCACAGTCCTGGAGAAATGTTGTCTCATTTCACTGTGTACTGCAAAAGCTATATATGGTTGAAATGACAATAAAAGCTTCTTGACTTGACTTGACTTGACTTGAAATCCCAAATCCCAGCTGCCATCAAAGCATTATTCAGCTACCTGTGCTTCCAGTCACATGTAAAATTCATTCTATTTGCTATAGGTGTTTCCTAGACTAGTCACACTCACTATATTCAATATATACAGTGACTGGAGTGAGGACCTTATGAGTACTCATGGAGATTACCAAAAAAAAATGTAAAATATAAAACAGCGAGGTGGATGCTAAGGAATTACAAGCCAAATGTTATTCTGGAAATATTGCAAACTAGTTGAAGCCAAATCTGCAGTCCACTGCACATGATGTTAAACTACACACAGAAAAAGTTCTTTTAACACTTTAAACCAAGGTGTCCAATCTTATCTGGCTGGTGTTGGTGCAGATTTTCATTCCAACCAAGCAGAAGTCACACCTGAGTCTTTTGAGAGTCAAGATCAACTGATTAAACAGGTAGAATGAGGTGTGGCTCCAGTGTGACTGGAATGAAAACCTGCTCACACTGGCGCATTGTCGATAAGATCAGACACCCCTATTTTCACTTTTAACCTTTAATCCCTTCTGGACATCTCTGCGGGTCCAGAGTTCTCACTCACTCATTTTCTACCGCTTATCCGAACTACCTCGGGTCACGGGGAGCCTGTGCCTATCTCAGGCGTCATCAGGCATAAAGGCAGGATACACCCTGGACGGAGTGCCAACCCATCACAGGGCACACACACACTCATTCACTCACGCAATCACACACTACGGACAATTTTCCAGAGATGCCATTCAACCTACCATGTATGTCATTGGACCGGGGGAGGAAACCGGAGTACCCGGAGGAAACCCCGGGGCACGGGGAGAACATGCTTTCAGCTCTCACTCTTATTGAACTCTGTCTCGAAAATGTATAAGACTTTGGTCAACGTCAGCTGTTTTTAAAAGTGCTTTACAAATTAACAGACTTAAGTGTTATGTCTTTCAAGTCTTATCAGTCTTCTAAATGGCAGAAATGAAATACAGTGCAATAAACAAAGTGCTTATATGTCATACACTATATGGACAAAGGTTTGGAGACACCCAACCTTCACTTTTTTATGTGGTTCTTTGCCAAACTGTTGCCACAAATTTGAAAGCACACAATTGTTAAGAACATCTTTATAGGTTATAACATTACAATTTCCATTCACAGGAACTAAGACATCCAAACCAGTTCCCCAATGACAATGCCCCTGTGCACAATATAAGCTCTATGAGGACATGGTTTGATCTGGTTGATGTGGAAGACCTTGAGTGGCCTGCTCAGAGCAATAACACCTTTGGGATGAATTATAATGCTGACTGAGCCCCAGGACTGAATTCACCCAAATTCAGTGAGCAATTTAATACTCTTGTGGCTGAATGGGCAAATCCCTACAGCTATGCTTCAAATCCTATTGGAAAGCCTACCCAGAAGAGTGGAGGATAATACCCGTAGTTTTGGAATGGGTGTGATGGTCAGGGTTCTATATACATGTGGCTATATTGTGTATATGGCTTGTTGAGAGTAGCAGGATCCATTGGGGTACTGGTTCTGTCTACCTGAGGGCTTTTTTTTTAATGTAACAGAAGGCTTTCTAGATGTATGGAGTCATCTAGAATTGGTGATTTTTTTTTTTCAGCTGGCTTCTTGGCCCTGATGTCATGCTGCTTATGAATTGAGAACTGCTGCTGTTCACTCAGCCTTTCGTCTGTGCACACAATTCACTGGCCTTTAAACAGGAGGAGGCTGAGCAGAACCACACTGTTAGTATACCCAGTGTTCCTGGGATAATCTCCGGATACACCATGAATAATTGAATCAATAAATAAATTAGTTTAATATGAACACAGTTGTTTGGTGTAGACTTTTATACCCTAATATAAATGCTGGCCTTTGATGTGCTTTTTCATCTGCAAAAGCAAAGCAAATAAATGTCAAGTGTGCTTTACTGTGTGCCTTTGCATGTATACTGATTCTCATTGTCAACATTTTCTTAATAATCACCATCAAGTCTTACAAACATGATCTCAGCTAAATTTCAGCTTGCTGTCTGATAAAATTCTTGTTTCTCTCTTCCAGCTGTTTGTCATCGATAACGGTGCAGATGACTGGCGCATCGCCATGACCATGGAGCGAGTATTGTTGATCGCGTTGGAGCTGCTGGTCTCAGCCGTGCACCCAGTGCCTGGAGACTTCAAGTTTGTGTGGCGTGCTCGACTCGCATTCACCTACATCCCCTCACAGGCGGAGGCTGACCTGGACATGGTGCTTTCCGTGCCCATGTTCCTCCGACTCTACCTCATCGCCCGTGTTATGCTCCTCCATAGCAAGCTATTCACTGATGCCTCCTCCAGAAGCATAGGGGCTCTCAACAAGGTCAGAGGTTCCAAGATCTGTAGGGTCAGGGATGGGTTGCCAAGCTTCTGGGCTTTCTTATTTAGACAATAAGGATTAGCCTTGTTTTAACCCTCGTGTACTTGGTATTGACCTTAACTTTCTCTATTGATTATATAGATTGAAAAATGTTGAGAAAAAAAAATTCTTGTAAAATAAATGAAATATGTATTGGTTTCATAATATGACAGTTAGGTCCCTTGATATTTTACTAGTGGCTTTTGTTATCGTCTTTGCTTTGTTTGTTTGTTTTCTCATTGTCTTATTTCTCAGTTTTTTAGCTGTCTGGTTCTTCCTTCTCCTTTCACTTAAATGTTTTGCAAATGAGAAGATACTCATTTAATAGCGCAGGTTGTACTGGGTGAAGTGAACTTTGGTTCGAGAAAGGCGCTGTATTTTTACAATCTAATAGATTTCATCTTTTTTCTTCTCCATGTAGCGCTCTGAAAATTTTGTACAAGGCCCTTATGATATATCGGAGAAGTAACTATGTTTAATCACGGGTAGTGGTTATGTAGCTTGAACCTGGTAATGAAATCATTTCGAATCAGAATATTGTATCCAGTTCGTATACTGCACCAAGTATCCATGTGACAGAAATGGTAGATGTATACAGTAGATAAGAGAGCAGTGGGAGGGATGAAGTAGATCCAGTGACCCATTATAGAGAAATAACACACCTCCAAATGTCACAGTATTTCATTCGATCCTTTAAATAATAGTTTAGATTTGTTAGAAGTATCAAATGATTTATGAAGGTGTTTTTCAGCTATAGCTGATTTTCTGATCGATTACTGGGGGGGTGTAGCTTAGTTTTTGTCAGACTCGCTCTTGATTCAAGTGATTGATGTTCATCATTATACCTGCTAGTAAAATGTCTTTAAAACAAGTTGATAAACGACTCTTTCAGCCAGAGGTGTTAGACATTATAGATATATTTGCTCCCTTTCTGACTTTGTTCAGAACTGAAGAGTATGATGGTGTTGTCTTCGACTGTCCTTAACTTCAGTGAACTTTGCTGACTAATGCAAATGAAGGCAGTCAAATTTATAAATAAATAAATAAATAAATAAATAAAAATTAAAATATTCTGTGTCAAAACATTTGCTAAGCTTGTGTGTCTGTCTACTGTTTCTCATCAGGTGCACTTTAACACACGGTTTGTGATGAAGACCCTGATGACTATCTGCCCAGGCACAGTGCTTCTGGTCTTCAGCATCTCCCTGTGGATCATTGCAGCCTGGACTGTACGAGTATGTGAGAGGTGAGAGATAATGCTCTTTGACATTATCTCCCATTGCCCCTCCCAGAGCAATGGCATATTCAGTCTAAGTTGATCATGTCCCATGGTTTTTTTCTCCATTTTTCCCATGTTAGTGGTTCAAAAGGTCGCAGACTGTGCCAAGCCCACAGGCCACAGTGTGGGCATCCCTGCTTCTAACAAGGCTGTTGCCATGGTAACAGAGCATGTAATACATTCTGGATGCATTTATTAGATGCTGGAGGATTCCCCAGGTTGAAGCAATGGTTCACAATGAGTTTCCATGCCTAGATGCGTGACATTCATAGTGCCATTTCCACATCGAGAGACAACTCTGCAGGTCAAGTTTGCATGAAGATGCCTAAGGGCTTAGATGTGTTGCTTGAATTTGGGTTTGAAACACAGAAAAAGTGTGTCATTGAAGTAGGAGGAGTGGAAAAATGGAAAGAGTCACAGTATAATACACAATATTATCAAGGAAATCACAGAAAGAAAAAAAATATATTTTTTAAATCATGCAGAAATAGTTGTCTATCTTTTTTTAAAAACCCTGTCACACCTTTCAAGCACTACTCTGAAATAATGGTTTCTGGATGTTTCTTATATACAGTCAGGTCCATAATTATTTAAACACTGACCAATGTAGCATTATTTTAGCCATCTACAGTACCACATTATATTAAATTTGAAATTAAATAATGAATAGCTCAATGTGCAGCATATTAAAATTTTCAGCTTATATATGACAGAATGTATACTCTAAACTAGCTTCATACATAACCCCAGACAATTAGGGGCTCAAAAGGATTTGGTCAAACTAACTTGTATAAATTGTCATTTTAACCAACTGGTTGAAAAGCATTTGCAGTCTGCCCAAGCCTACTACCTGTAATCTGGAACCATGGATGTTACCAGATGTTGGGTTTTTTGCCTTCAGAAAATTAATTGCATGCTTAATTGGATTCAGGTTGAGAGATCAACCTGGCCATTGTACAGCATTGCTCTTTCTGCCTCAGAATTAATCCAGTTGTGGGAACCAGGGAACCAACTCTCCCCTTCAGTCACAGCTTGCCACCTTGGGGTAAACATGGAGAATCAACTGTCCTTTTCCTCTCATGTTGCTAATGTGACTCGCTCATGTCGGTTCCTTCTCTAGAAGGATAGAAGAACATTAGAATGATTTGGCCATTTTTGTCCACACAGGCTGCTCAGGTACTTGTTCAATCTCTTGTCATTTCAAGACTGGACTACTGCAACGCACTGCTGGCAGGTCTACCTATGAACGCAATTCTGCAAATGATCCAAAATGCAACTGTACGGCTTGTTTTCAACTTGCCTGAATTCTCGCATACCACCCCGATGCTGCGATCCCTCCACTGGCTTCCAGTAGCTGCTCGCATCAGATTCAAAACACTGATGCTGGCCTACAAAGCCAAAAACGGACCTCACACTCCTCACACTGCACCCCGCACCTTCAGATCTACCAGCGCTTTCTTGACTGGTTCCACCATCTCTCAGGGTAAAAGGCAAGTACACTACAAGACTCTTCTCTGTTCTGGCACCGAGTTGGTGGAATGAACTTCCCCTAGAGGTCCGGTCAGCTGAGTCACTGGCTATTTTCAAACGACGGTTGAAGACCTACTTCTTCATGAAACACTTCAACTAGCACTTCCTTCCTTGTTTGTTGCATATATGTTTATATATTAAAAAAAAATAAAAAATAAAAAATAAAAAAAAAAACTTGAACAATGTTTTAGACTCATGGTATGTGACCTAGTGAACCAGAGTTAATGTACCCAATGATAGAGACTTAAGCATTTCTGTACGTCACTCTGGATAAGGGTGTCTGCCAAATGCTGTACTGTAAATGTAAACCAGTTCAGATAACGAGCAGCTCCTTACCTTCTCAACACTTCACATCATTCTTAGACAAGTCGGTCTTTGTCTCATCTGTCCATAGGATGTTCCAGGACTCTTCATGCTTTTTTTCCCCTAATCTGGACTGTTTCTGAGGCTGGTTTACATATGGTTTACATATTTTAGTACATCCTTTATATTTACTCTGGTGTCTTCTCTGGATTGTTGATATTGACACAGATATCCTCTGGAGGGTGTTCTTGATCTGACCACAAGCTTTTTACCCAGAGATTTATTTCAGGCCACCATGTCTTTGACTCTCTTGATCTTCCCAGTGTGTTCTTATTTGTTTTTATTTATTTGATCATTCCCACTATTTTGTTATCTCTCTGATGAGTACACTTTGAATTTTCAGCCTAATGTTGGCAGTGACCGAGTTAACAGCAACAGATTTCAAACGCAAAAGGAAACTTGAACTCAGCTAAGTGGATAAAGTGTTTGATTACACATCAGAAGGTTGTAAGTTTGAACTCCAGGTAAACCAAACTGCCATTGTTGGGCTCCTGAGCAAGTCCCTTAACCCTCAATTATCCAGTTACTATTGGCCCCTTTAAATGGGGATGGTCCTGTAAAGTAGTCCTGTATTACTTACACGGTTCACTTAACTGTAATGTTCTGTAGTTATTATTCCTTCCTTCTTTCATTGTGTCGTTGTTTCTGGCTTCCTTTCATTTCATTTTTTTACTATTGGTAATGATCTTATACCTTCTTCCTGCTTTGTGAGTCGGTATTTTCTGTTTCAGGTCTGGACTTAAAACAAACAAGAGTTTCAGTGTTTTCATCTATTTGGACGTAGCAAAGTGTATGTGTTGACTGTTGCAAGTATCAAACATTGAATGCAAGCACTTTTTAGAAATGAAAAGTGCTCAGAGAAGTGCAATAATCATTCGTTTTTAAGACAACATCAAACCGAGTAAACAGTACACTGTTTAGAGAGGAGTGGAGATAAGATGATGCGATAGACTCTCTTCCTGTTGGAAATCTTTTTTTTTTTTTTTTTTTTTTAATAAGCTTCACCAGATAACAATAAGATGGATAACAAGTGTTAGTTATTACAGGAGCAATTATGACTGCGTGCAGAGTATTCTGCAGTCAAATTATATTATTATATAAGGACTCAAACTTTTTGCACCTACTGTGTATGCAGTGTTTTGGCCCTGTGTGCCACTCATGAGTGCTCTATTCAATTCACTTGGAGTGATTACTTACTCTAGCAGGGATGCAGGAAGAGGATCTACAGTGGAGGCGCTGGATTTTTTAACGTTACAGTGATGTCACATTCAAATGATTGTCAAATCATGGTGTTTAACAAAGAATGTGTGTTGATACATTGATATAAGATTTGTTAAACTTTCGTTTGTTAAAGCTGTAAGTCTTGGTTCATTTTATTTAACATGACAACAGTTACAACAGTGACAACATGACAACAGTTACAACAGTGATTTAGCATGACAACAGTTACAACAGTGTTAACATAAACGATAGTGATAAGAATGAATACGTTCTACATCACAATAATCATAGGGTGTATTTATTTTTTCCTTTATTGGTTTCTAAATGTTGGTTGGATTTTTGTGTGTCACAAAAGGTTAGTTGTTTGTTTATAGAAGTGTCTGAGGACCTTAAAATTGTTAATTAGGCCCTAATAAGCAAAAACCTAGAATTGAATAAGGATGTAGGTTCTTTTTCGTTTTAATATATTTTGTTGTTTCTGTAGCAACAGCTCATTTGTAGGTATTTGCTATGACGGACTCTCTACATAGCCCTTGCCTGACAATGAACAAATTAAAAATATATTGATGTTTAATGAAGAAAAGTGTAATCATTGATACAGTATGGTGAAGTGTTTTGCTGGGAGGAGTATCATGCTGTTATTTTCCCCTATCAATCACAGTGGCACTAGCCAATCGTGGGCATCTGGGAGCTCATGCATGTGGAAAAGTTCAGACTTTTCTCCAAGTGTGTTACATCACCTTGAGAGCAGCAGCTTGAAAAGATACAGTTAGCTGGCTTCACATGTTAGCTTTTAGCCTAACTAATTTGCTGGCTGTCTATTAATGGGAATACCTGATTAGTGTGTGGGTGGAAGCGGGATGTTTGAATTGAAAAACCTACAAACTCAAAAACGACAAGTTATATCTTTCTTTAGATAGACTTATTACACTGGCAGTTGCAGCCTGCAGAATCCGGAAATATAGCCCCTTCAGCATCCTTGCTCCCACTGTCATTGTATTCTAGCCACTTTGTAAGAAGTGTTTCTAGATAAATGCCCACCATCAAGACCCTACTGCATTGTAAACTTCTCTCTCTACCCCTCTCTCTCTCTCTCTCTCTCTCTCTCTCTCCCTCTCTCTCTCTCTATCTCTCAGGTACCATGATGCTCAGGACGTGACCAGTAATTTCCTGGGAGCCATGTGGCTCATCTCCATCACCTTCCTCTCTATTGGCTATGGAGATATGGTGCCTCATACCTACTGTGGCAAGGGAGTGTGTCTTCTGACTGGCATTATGGTACACACACGTACACACACTTTACCCAAGGTCTGTAAACGTGCCCCAGACATTGCACTGCACCTTAACATGGCTACATATTGTTACGTAACATGAAAGATGACAGAACCTTTAATAAAGAATATGGCAGTATCAGTAAACGCTGTACTTCTATGTGACCTGCTTTGCCAGCACTCTGATGATACACGCTGGAGGTTTCTAATGTGGTGAGAGGCAGCTGGAATATATAATCATTTACTATATCATATTCCTGTAGCTTGAATGGATCTGCTAATGTGTTCTAGCTAGAATAGATTAGCTAATTTGAGCTCCCTGGTTCTTTCTGTCTGGCACTTTCTGTCTGTCTCTCCCTCCCTCCCTCCCTCCCTCCCTCTCTCTCACTGTGTCTGTTCCCTTGCATTTCTCCCTTTGCCTAAGGGGTGTTCTCTGTCAGACGTGTACTGTGAAGAAGCTTGGTTGTCCTTCTTCATACTGCATGTACAAGTGTGCATTTCAGGAATCGGTGCGTTTGTGGTTACATTTGCTCTGTTAAGGCTTTGCTGCGTTTAAGAGAATATGTCTGCTTTACCCGTCTCTCTTGTCAACCTTGTGGTCTGTTTCTTGCTCACGCATACTGTTAAAAACATTGCACAATTATGCACTTAGTCACTACATGCTGCTAGTTTGCTTACTTTCCAATCCTTCTCTTGATCTCTCACTCTCTCTTTCTCTTTTCTCAGTCCACTGCTACTATACTGTTTATCTACACAATTTTACATCCAAACACACTTCTCTGTCCACACACACACACACACACACACACACACACACACACACACACACACACACACACACAACCCCACCCTAATATACCCTCTGTTTAAATTCTGCCTTACACCCACATCCAAAGAACAACACAGATAACAGAGAAACTATTGATCAGAAATGTTTTAAAATGGGTTTTCGTGACGGTTGTGTGCCATCCATTTTGTGTTTTGGAACGGTGTAGAAAACGTCCTGAAGGAATGAAAGAAGCCGAGAGTGAGAAAGACGAAAGAATGCGATTTCTTTTCTTGTAGTGAGTGATTGTAATGACTTTCTATAGGTGGAATTATGGGACTTGTTGCTATGACAACACTGAAGGCCAACTGGGTTGGAATATACCACTGCCCTGAAGGGGTGGGGGTTTTGGGGGGGAGGTTGTTAGACTGGCACATGAGTTTGAATGCCAGGAGGAGGGATGTGCCAGTGCGATCTGCTGTTTGCTCAATGAGAGCCATCAGTCTCTCTCTCTTTTTTTCCTCTCATCTTAATACCGCATATGGCAGAGCTTAATAGTCTAGTTAGCTTCTTTCTTGGGTATTTTGTGCAATTCTAACACCTGAAACAAAGAGCTGGCATGTTAATTGTTTGTCTTCTAAAATAGACTGATGTGTATTCATGAAAATGTACTGCAATTCCTACACAGTTCATCTGAGAGTGTGAGCTGAGTGACTATTGATAGGACCACATAATTACCACTTGAGCAGCTGGAACAGACCGAGCTCTATTGTCAGAATGGAAAACTTCTAATACTGAATTTTGTCTCCCAGAATAGATCAGAATGTATTATTATTATTATTATTATTATTATCATTATTATTATTATTATTATTATTATTATTATTATTATTATTATTATTTAATGTATATATTTCTTCATGTATTTATTTATTTATTTTTATTATTTTTTAAGATTTCATGGATCCTGTGAAATAGACGTCACTCTAAAAACAATAATGCATTTAAACACAGCGCAGTATACTGAAGAAAGAAAAAAAAAGAAGAATCAACTGACCAATCGGCTCTGAGAATCAGAATAGTCTGGTATAAAGCACATTAATAAATAAAAACAGAAGTGATTCTGTAGCGGGGGGGCACGGTGGCTTAGTGGTTAGCACGTTCACCTCACACCTCCAGGGTTGGGCGTTCGATTCCTGCCTCCGCCTTGTGTGTGGAGTTTGCATGTTCTCCCCGTGCCTCGGGGGTTTCCTCCAAGGTACTTCGGTTTCCTCCCCCGGTCCAAAGACATGCATGGTAGGTTGATTGGCATCTCTGGAAAATTGTCCGTAGTGTGTGATTGTGTGAGTGAATGAGAGTGTGTGTGCCCTGCGATGGGTTGGCACTCCGTCCAGGGTGTATCCTGCCTTGATGCCCCATGACACCTGAGATAGGCACAGGCTCCCCGTGACCCGAGGTAGTTCGGATAAGCGGTAGAAGATGAATGAATGAATGAATGAATGATTCTGTAGCGATTAAATCTTTAAAAATAAATGACAGAAAAACAAAACTAAATAAAATGAAAATACCCCATATATTCTGATTATATATATATATATATATATATATATATATATATATATATATATATATATATATATATATATATATATATATATACACACACACACACACCAGAAGCAAACAGTGCACGGTTTGAGCAAATGCTTTTACAAGGCATGGTGAATTATCATGATGCAGTGCAGCGGGTCTGAGAGCTGGCACACTTCTAATCAAACATAGAAACATTAATCCTGTTTAGTTTTTAATGAATAGCAAGAGTGTGTCCAAGAGCCAGAGCTAAAGCACAGTTTGTTTCTGCATGAAAGCTTCAACCCGAACCAAACACCTTCATATACAGTAGGAGAATGCAACAGCTTTAGTACAATACAAATACCTAATCATTAAAAAAAATGCTATGGGAGCACAGGTGATTTTTATTTTTAGTAGATGATCCAAAATATTTATTTATTTATTTATTTTTACAGATAAAAGTTTTCCTTTTCTTTTTTTTTTCTTTTTTTACATCACATACATTTCTTTTGATTCATAATATATAACGGAATCAGTTTAAGGAAAATAAATCTTTGAATCCAATTTTTTTTTTTAAACCAGATTTATTTAGCAGGCTGACAACCTCATTACCACCAATCTCTGATGCTTTCTTCCCCAAATTCATTTCTTTCTCTCTGCCTCAGTGTGCTCTCTCTAGTGCTCTAATGTTGCTTTTATCACTCTTTCACTTCACTTCTCACGAGTGAAAATGTCCTGTTTGGTATATACACATGCCTGCGAGTGATTGGACAGCCTGGTTAATTAAAATTTTCCTTACATAGGAATGCAGGTTTCATGTAGAGATGCAGTTCTTCCAGAGAATAAGTGTTAAACGTGTATTTAAATCTGACGCATCTGTTCAGCGGGACTGATGTTTAGAAAGCATCTTAAAATAGGATTTCCAATTCAGGACATTTCTGCCATTCATTATGTCTGACCTACATCACTATCAGGGAAGGAAAAAAAAAGATTCCTCTAATCGTCTTGCTTCTCGTTTTTTTCTTTTATCTTCTATTTCTTTATCTTGCTATACTGTTCCTTCGGATGTATTCTCTTGTTCATTCACCCTTCTCGCTCTCTCTCTCCCTCTCTCTCTCTCTCTCTCTCTCTCTCTCTGTGTTCTCTGTATCTAACAGGGGGCAGGCTGCACAGCGCTGGTTGTTGCCGTGGTAGCAAGGAAGCTGGAGCTGACCAAGGCTGAGAAGCATGTGCACAACTTCATGATGGACACCCAGCTAACAAAGCGGGTACACACACACACACACACACACACACACACACACACACACACACACACACACACACACAGTATGCTGCCCATCTCATCTGGTCTGTTGCTTACAGCTTGGTAAGTTGCTTACAGCTTACAGTAATCCATGTGATTGGATGCAACAAGACGCAACATCAATAGTGATTTTATTTATTTATTTATTTATTTATTTTTATAACAAATCATATATATATATTGCACACATTTTTTTACCCGACGTAAACCTGTAGTATAAACGAGATGCTGTTAGAACGTTACGGCCAGAAGCTTAGCAACAGACAGACGATCTGAAATTGAACAGAGCCGCTGTGCCTCATATCATGTGCTTTAGACAGTCACAGAAACCCTGTGTGTCGTGCAAACAGTATTTGTGGGAAAACCAAGTAAATAATGTCAAATGGTGACAGAAAACCTGTCAGTTGTAGTGAAGAGGAGAGTTTTATTTTTACACTTATGCTCAGAAAAGTCTCCTCCGAACAATCTGGGTGTCGGAAACAACCCAGTATTTATGGAACTGACTGAAAATGATAGGAAACTAGATATCGCCGAGCGCCTGGTCCTTTAGACGACACTGTTAAAAAGTCAGAAAAAGATTAGAAAGCTGTAGAAGATTACAACGTGCAGAACGGCAAAGCAGTCGTATAAAATTCTAGACCTAGAGTTTCCCTAGGCCATTTTTTTCACTGATGTGAAAGCGTGAGACAAAGCTTTATTTATGAAGAGCTAGGATTAATTGTTAACCCCGGGTGAAGTACAAGCAGTGTAAAACATCAAACGAGATAACCCTGGGTTAACTAAAGCAATGTGTTCTTCAGACAACCACTAAACTAATGTATCAGTTAGATCACAGCGTTGCATAACAACCGCTAGCATAACAGCCCTCTCTCTTCTTCTCTCTCTACACACTCCTCGATCCCGTTCTCTCTCTCTCTCTCTCTCTCTCTCTCTCTCTCTCTCTCTCTCTCTCTCTCTCTCTCTCTCTCTCTGTCTTTCTCCCTTCCTCCTTTCAGGTGCATGTTAATTTTTCATGTTGTTGAAAGTCCCACGCTTCAAAAATAGCCCCCACTATCAAATATGTAGGTTCTATCATGGCCTGTTAGCGAGGCAAGCCGACGATCAATAACAGCAACTCAAATAAAGATAACAATGGGGGGGGGGGGGGGGGATTGGAAGCGTGTCAGCTGTGATTTAGGAAAGCTAAATGCTTTAGATGCCTTTGGAGAGAGAAAAAAGGGAGTGAGACAGGGAAGGAGCATGTGAAAGGAATCCTTTTTTTTTTTAAGCATTATTATTTTGCACGTAAGCTGCTGCTGCTGCCATACAATTCTGTGGCTTATTACATCGAGTCTGCCGCTACTATGGTTACGAACGTGGTTACTGTTAAGGGAAAAAAAAAATGACCAGAACTTTGAATAAATGGAATGATTACATCACAGCACAGTTGCCCTGGAGACAGTGTTTACCTTGAACTGGAGAGAAAAAGAAAAGATAGGTGGGTGTTTCCTTCCACTCATCTCTCTGTGATTAACATACTGTACATTTAGAATCAAAGCAAAGATGGTTAGCGACGCACGCATGCACTCGTGAAACAAAAAAACCACTGATGAAAATTCTTATGTATGCATTGCGTTTTACATTTCTGATTCATCGCATGCGGTGATGGGATGAATCAGGGAATCCAGTTAAGGACTGGATTCTTTTTCAATTTTTATGCAAACTGTATTCGTAGAAAACAAATAGAAATCTAAGCCCTAACCTAACATGCTCCCAGGTCATACACAGCTTTTTTATCAATTCGATTTTTTTCAATTCAATTTATTAGTATAGCGTTTTAACAACTGACATTGTTTCAAAGCAGCTTTACAAAAGCACAGAAACAGAATAAAAATTGAAGGCTGCAGATTCACTTAACTTTTAATCAGGAGTCAGCAGTGTGATTGTTGATCACTTGACTAGCAGGACTTAAGAGGTTAATTAAATACTTTAAATAAAATCCAAACTACATAAGGCATGGGTAGAATTGGTGCCCCATATCACAGAGAGTTTGCTCATTTCGTTTACACAGCATATAACAGACGCCCTCATCCAGAGCGACTTATTTTTATAATAAAAAAAAATAATGGGTCCCAGCAGTGGTAGCTTGATGGACCTGGGATTCAAACTCACAACCTTCTGATCAGCTCCTTAAACACTAAGCTACCACATCCCTATTTCCTTCCAACTCCCAAAAACCTGCCAGTCAATGTAGTACTACTAGTAAATGAACTACTCTAATTTCCTGTATGACAATTAAGAGTATGAATGTGTGTCCAAGGTGTCCTGAAACGGACTTCCATCCCATCCAGGGTGTTGTATTTTTTCCACCTTGTACACAGTGTTCCTGAAATTCTACACAACTCTGACCGGTGAGGTAAAAGAGGAATGAATGAATCCGAAAGCACAAGTTTTGTATGTCTGTTTTCCAGCTAAGTAGCGTTCATCTAACCCACCGCTCTTGCTGTAACTTGAGCAAGCTGTCATTCCTCTCCAAACATATGCCAGTGGAAGCAAGCTTGTCCAACCCAGGAGGACGAGTTCAAATATATGTCTGGATCTTCTGATTATGGACCCTCAGCACAACCTCTACATCACTTTGACAGCTCGGAAGTTCTGTCTGAAACAATATTCTGTTCTCTGAAACGTAACACTTTGCTATCCGACTCTCTCTGCTGTTATATGATGCCTGGCAAAAATAAAAAATAAAAAGTCACCACTTGGATTTAACTAAGCAAATAGGTAAAAGCCTTCCATTGTAAAATCAGTGCAGGGATTAATAAGTTTCAGGAGGCAACAAGTTCTTTAACCTTAACTGATGCAGTGTATAGGTTCTCATTTTTGATCAACCATGTCAGAAGACATATTCTGTGCATGTGGAAAAGATGTTATTCATCACACCTAGTGCCTACTGTACGATCTGGGGTTGCTTCAGTTGCTCAGCTTTATGTCCAGCAATGTTATCTATCCAAAAAATATGTGAACAGGACATTTACATTTATAGCATTTGGCAGACGCCCTTATCCAGAGCAATATTAGCATGTCCCAGCACTCTCATACTCTTATTCTACACACACTTTCCTCACTATAAGAGTGCATACTTTTAGTCTATAGTATAAATAGTAACATGGTATTAGTCGATTAGGCTGTTTGTAGGCAGCATTGCACAGGGGCAGAGGTAAAGGATCTGGACTGTTGATCGGAAGGTCGAGCCCCAGCACTGCCAAGCTGCCATTGCTGCCATTGTTGGCAAGACCATTAACCCTCCCTGCTCCAGGAGCGCTGTATAATATTAAATTATAAAATTGGGAAATGTGAAGAACAGAATTCCAGTGTGCTGTAATGTATGTGTGTCGATAATAAAGGCTTCTATGCCCCAATTTCATTTCATTTTATTCTGGGAATTGCTGTTTGTTGGCAATTCAGTCTCTGACATAACAGAATCCAGCAGGACAAAACAAGTAACAGTGAGCAAGCACTAGGTTTTTACTTAAAAGTACCGTTTTAAAGAAAAGTTGCTGTAGAAGCTCTTTGGAAAAGTCAGTGGAAACTATTCAGACACACAAGACACAGGAAAAGGTAGACAGAGGTTTCATATTTTTCTGCGTTTTCACTGGAAACAAGTTAACAGTGGTGCATGTTTATGATCTGCAGAATCTGCAGCGGTGGGCAGAGAGATGTTTATTCCTTGTTGCCAGGATCTAACAAATCAGCACATTTTTTTTTTTAAAACCAGTATTTCACTAGGGTTCCAAAATCAAGCCATATTTGTGCCGTATTTGTGTTTGTTATATTATAAATAATATAAATTACAGTGCCACTGCTCTTATCACCTATAGGCACACCTAAATTATCACCACAAAATGTGCACAAGAGGGAAGTCTATCTGTGCCAGTAATCAAAAAATAACATTAAAGGAAAAATGGGAAAGTGTAAGGATCTGAGTGACTCTGAAAAGGACAGTGGAAGATAGTGGTGATATGCAATGAAGTGGTCCAGGGATCATTGACACTCCTGTGTCGTGAAAACTGGCCCGTCAGATCCGATCCCACAGAAGAGCTACTGTAACACAAATTGCTGAAAAAGTTAATGCTGGCTATGATAGAAAGGTATCAGAACACACAGTGCATCGCAGCTTACTGTGTATGGGGCTGTGTAGCTTCAGATCCTGTGGATGGCCGAGTGCATGCGTGTGGCTCAAGAGATGACACCAGGATGCACTATGGGATGCAGGCAAGCCATAGCAGTGATAACTTTGACCAAATAAACAAAACAAATCCATAATAAACACGTTTACATACCTTTCAGCTGAATTTTAAGGGCGAGATGTAATTTAACTGGGATTACATTTTTTTCTTTCGTTTCCAAACAGCATTTTCTCGAAGGTCCCGTCGGCCGATTTGGATGCTTGGCATGGCTATGTAAATTTAGTCTCTTTTTTGGTAGCTCCAAACCCCACTGTGTTGTCAGCCATGTTATGCTGCTATGTTGGCAGACGAAACATTAAGGAAAACATGGAAAGAAGCTGCCTGCTCTTAGCTATTATTGGTTTATTAGTATTTTTAGTGGGGGGTACGGTGGCTTAGTGGTTAGCACGTTCGCCTCACACCTCCAGGGTTGGGGGTTCGATTCCCGCCTCCACCTTGTGTGTGTGGAGTTTGCATGTTCTCCCCGTGCCTCGGGGGTTTCCTCCGGGTACTCCGGTTTCCTCCCCCGGTCCAAAGACATACATGGTAGGTTGATTGGCATCTCTGGAAAAATTGTCCGTAGTGTGTGATTGCATGAGCGAATGAGAGTGTGTGTGTGTGCCCTGCGATGGGTTGGCACTCCGTCCAGGGTGTATCCTGCCTTGATGCCCGATGACCCGAGGTAGTTCGGGATAAGCGGTAGAAAATTAATGAGAGAGTGAGTAGTATTTTTAGTACCAGTGAATAAAGCGTGGTTCATAAAACAACTTGGGATGCCATGTTATCAAAACAACGACAAAATGTGTTTTTAGTATCACGGTGTTCGCGAACTTGCTGAGAAAACAGATCGTGGAGACGTTTTAATTGTTCATAAGCTAAAATCTTCACATCTCTCATCCTTAATGCTGTGCAAACGATGTTTTTTTCATTCACAGTCTTACTCGCACTCTTCGAAGAATGGAGGAACCCCTGCCGAGAGGCCTTATTTATTTATTTTTGTGGAGCTTTGTGATAAAACAACTCATTTGTCTTGCATCTTTTATAAATAGCAGCAGAGTGGAAAACATCACTTCTCACAGCACTGTTTCAAATTATATGTCTTATTCAGCACTGACAGGAGCATTACCGTCCATCTAAATACGGCATACAGAAAATGTGTTTGATGGACTGTTGACTTCATGAAATGTCATTATGATCAAGACCTGACTGACAGCCAAGCAAAGCGGGTACAGCGGATGCGTACGGAAAAATTATTATTAACGATTCCTTCGATTTCTGTAGCCTACGATCTCAAGATAATATTGAATCATGTTCAAATAATTCCATTTGAGAGAACTTGACAAAAGAGGAGTAATTGAGGGCTCCATAGTTACTATAAAATATAAATCTAATAAATTTTACTGATTTATTTTCCTCGTTTACTTTTTTTTTTTTTTTAAATTGATTTATTACATATTAAATTTCATTCAAAGAAAATAATTAATAGCAGCTGCTTTTAGGCAAACGGTGAATTGTTGTCTTTCAGAGGAAACTATATTAAAGCTTTAAATATAATTTTCTTTTTTTTTCCTCCAACTTTTTGTAACCAGATGTTAAACTTTACTGTTTCTGGCTAACACTGTATCTTTGAAAAAGGTCTGAGTTTAAATAGTAGGATATTTTCTCCCAAAATGTGGCTGTCTCTGGCAGTGTTTTAAGTTGAGATGGCCTATTCTACAATTCTACAATTCTACATCTGAATCAATCTACTTTGGCTTCTTCAGGAAATAAAGACCATCAAGGTGCCACTGCCGGGGCCCCTGAACAAGGCCCTTAACCCTCAATTGCTCTGCTGTTTAATTCAATTCAATTCAAGTTTATTTGTATAGCGCTTTTTACAATTGACATTGTCTCAAAGCAGCTTTACAGAACATAAACATAGAGCAAAAGGTTAATATAAAGAATAATATAAAGATTAATAGAATGCAAAATTCAAGATTAATATTAGATAGATTTAGTTCACAATGTGTATGTATTTATCCCCAATGAGCAATGGCCAGCAGTGGCAAGGAAAAACTCCCTTAGACGGTAAAGGAAGAAACCTTGAGAGGAACCAGACTCAAAGGGGAACCTCATCCTCATATGGGTGACACTGTGGGGGGGTGGGGGGGGGATTAACATATCTGCTGTTCATAATATTTGCAAGTCTGATATAATAGTGCACAGTATTATGGGATGTATTATGTGTACGCCTGACTAAAGAGATGAGTTTTTAATCTACATTTAAACTGGGAAAGTGTGTCTGAGCACCGAACACTATCAGGAAGACTATTCCAAAGTTTGGGAGCTAAATATGAAAACGCTCTACCGCCTTTAATAGACTTAGATATTCTGGGAACTACCAGAAGTCCTGAGTTTTGTGATCTCAGAGAGCACGAAGGACTGTAACATGTTAGAAGACTAGTTAGATACATGGGCGCTAAACCATTAAGAGCCTTATACGTGAGTAGCAGCAGTTTGTAATCAATTCTAAACTTAACAGGTAGCCAGTGTAGAGATGATAAAATTGGGGATATATGATCATATTTTCTTGTCCTGGTAAGAACTCTGGCAGCTGCATTTTGGACTAACTGTATTTATTAAATTTATTAAAGATGCAGGACAAATGAGATACATGTATGTTGCTTTGCATAAGGGCCTTGTAATGTAACACGGTTCTGACTGTCACTGTCGTCACCAGAATATACAAAAACAAATGTCGTTATGTCCCTATGTAAGGTATAACATGACAGACTGTGCTGCCAGTTGTCATTAGGGCCATAATATAGTTTTTGGCATGATATTCAACTGAAACCGGTGACAACCCGATGCATATGACTATATTTAAGCAATAACGATGAGCATGAGTGACGTACAGTAGTGCTGAACATCAGCAGGGTTGTGATTTGTGTACAGTGGAATATTTCCATACAACACGTGTGTCAGTTCGCTTACACAACGAATTCATGAATGACTCTTAATTAGCTTAATATTGTGGAATGTCCTCTAGGCATGTAAGTTCCTGTTATCGCTTATGTTATATATTACCTGTCCCTGTGTATGAGCTGTTATAATATATATGGCACATGTATAAAAACCTATCGTTCATATTACAGCCTGAACTACTGTCCAAGGCGTGCAATCATGCAAAGACAATAACATTCTGACCAATCAGGTTGGAGAATTCACCCTCACTTATGCCCATAATTCATGAGCCTAGATCGCTGTTTATTAGTCTGCATAAGTTCAAGACCTCTCCAGAGGATTATTATAAACCCGATGACTCCTAAATGTCTTTTTCAGATTAAACCTTTAAGGTAGCGGCTCAATGCTAACACTTGTATTATTAAAAACACTGACCTTTTAATCAAAGCACTGTCATGTTAAAACTGAAGCTTGCAATCCAGAAGGCAGAGGAACCCTGCCAAATCAGGATGTTATTAAATATGGGAAGCTTCTGTCTACCCTGCACCACCCTCTTAATGTCTCCTCAATCATTTTTATGCAACTATTTTCCCATTCGTCAATTAATCAGTGGCAGAGAGATTTGTCAGTGGCAATAACCCAATATACAGAAGCTCAGACTCAGATTTAACCAAGTGGATCCTTACAAAATGGCAAATGAATTCTGATTATTATCATATTACATTTATGATGCATGAAACTGTCAGAATGGATGTTAGAGCTATAACAGAAATGTCTCTCTTATAATTCTGTCCTGATCATGTTCAGCTGATTTTATATGATGGGGTTTAAAATCAGACCTAAAAAGATTCGTACTTAACACGATGTGTGCAAATCTTTTCTTGAATCATCCCTTCTGTTTGGACGTGTGTGTATG
The DNA here is from genome assembly GCF_030014155.1 of Tachysurus vachellii. Lineage (NCBI taxonomy): Eukaryota > Metazoa > Chordata > Actinopteri > Siluriformes > Bagridae > Tachysurus > Tachysurus vachellii. The sequence goes on from NC_083464.1 coordinate 26,136,255, forward strand.
CTTCTCTCTTGAGAGATCATTCTTGAGTGCGAGCTGGTGCTAAAAGTGGTTGTTATGGCACTGTGTCCTTACAGATAAAGAATGCAGCAGCCAACGTGCTTCGAGAAACATGGCTGATCTACAAACACACCAAGTTGATGAAGAAGATCGACCACTCGCGTGTTCGCAAGCACCAGAGGAAATTCCTGCAAGCCATCCACCAGTGAGCAAAAACCAATGCATTCACTCAGTCCTACTTTATTCTCAGACGCTCTTTACGAACACCACACTTGGTATTGATTCAAATCAAATCTGATCAGATCAGATTCACACCTTACAAACATTAACAAGCATATCAACAAAGCCTAATATTAGTCTGTAGTCTTGCTTGGTATTTTCACACAGGCCCTTTAGTTTTAGTGCTTTCACAGTAGTTAACCTGTCTGACCAAACAGTAGGATAGATCCCTGTTCCTGGAGATTCTACATAAATGAAACGGTCAGTTCCAACCCAACAGCCAACACACAAAACATCTGGATCAGACGTATCCCATTAGGTATGAGTTTCTCTGACCGCATTCCGTCTGTCTACATTGTAGTAGTTTTATAAACCGTTGCAGAAACTGATCTGGTCAAGGATTCGGTTATTGAAACTCAGAGTGGGGGCACGGTGGCTTAGTGGTGAGCACGTTCGCCTCACACCTCTCGGGGTTCGATTCCCGCCTCCGCCTTGTGTGAGTGGAGTTTGCATGTTCTCCCCGTGCCTCAGGGGTTTCCTCCGGGTACTCCGGTTTCCTCCCCCGGTCCAAAGACATGCATGGTAGGTTGATTGGCATCTCTGGAAAAATTGTCCGTAGTGTGTGATTGTGTGAGTGAATGAGTGTGTGTGTGTGCCCTGCGATGGGTTGGCACTCTGTCCAGGGTGTATCCTGCCTTGATGCCCGATGACGCCTGAGATAGGCACAGGCTCCCCGTGACCCGAGGTAGTTCGGATAAGCGGTAGAAGATGAATGAATGAATGAATGAATGAATGAATGAATGAAACTCAAAGTGATGAGAATGGAGACAATGTGAACCAAAAATATTAGTTTATTACCTTATAATATTCTTATATATGTCTTGTTGGCAAGGAAAAACTCCCTGAGATGATATGAGGAAGAAACCTTAAGAGGAACCAGACTCAGAAGGGAACCTCATCCTAAAGAGTGACACTAGACACTTGGGTTTTGTTCCACCAACTCAACTCAGAAACCAATTTAACATGTTATCACGCCTTCGTCTGTGTCTCTCGTGACTGTAGAAGGGCAAATCTCCTCAGTCACCTGAGTGGCATCTTAATCAGATAGCTTGTTAACTTGAAAGCTCAAATTATTTCAAGTGATGTCGGTGTATTCTCTAAGCCTTCACAAAAACTTAACTAAACTGTTCAAGTAAACACCTTCAAATGATAATGGGATAGAAGGTACTGTATATCTCCAGAAAACAGTTTAGTCACCAGTTGTTAATCTAATACATATTAATAATGACACATATTAATTTAACTGTAGACCAACACACCTTCATATTCTGGCCCATTGACCCTTGTAACGATAAGTTCACACATACAGCAACAAAGCAACCAGAGATTATTCATTTAAAAGAGCTGGCGACATTATCGACGACCACCTTTGGTGACTAGAAGTGGGCGTGTCCAGCAACTTAGCAGTAAATTTATGCAAGTATGGAGCGACTTGGTGCACCAGAGGGCACGTGATTAGTGATATCATGATATGATATTAATGATATTAATGTTAATTAATATTATATGTTAAATAATATTAATGTTAATAATGACACATGATATTAATGTTGGTGTTTGGTCTACTTGACAGTGGGTTATTTTATAGACATGTGCCAACACTTTCTATAGACGAAGCCATACTCAGACAGTGTGGACCATCACACCACTGATAGACCTATGGGGAAAGCTTTCATTGCTTGCCAGGTCACTCACAACTTCTTGAGTTAGGCTTGTGAGACTTTATAATCTCCGAGCTGCCAGATTCATATCCTTAAGGCCTTGTTCCTCTTGGTGGTGAACTGATTTGAATGTATCCAGTAGAGACAGAACGGGTAACGAATCGATAATGTGAACCCAATGAATACCAATACAGATGGGGACAGTAGGAGTGATTATCCATCCATCCATCCATCCATTTTCTACCGCTTATCCGGTGCCGGGTCGCGGGGGCAGCAGTCTAAGCAGGGACGCTCAGACTTCCCTCTCCCCAGACACTTCCTCCAGCTCTTCCGGGGGAATACCGAGGCATTCCCAGGCCAGCCGAGAGACATAGTCCCTCCAGCGTGTCCTAGGTCTTCCCCGGGGCCTCCTCCCGGTTGGACATGCCCGGAACACCTCCCCAGGGAGGCGTCCAGGAGGCATCCGGAACAGCCACCTTAGCTGACTCCTCTCGATGTGGAGGAGCAGCGGCTCTGCTCTGAGCTCCTCCCGGGTGACTGAGCCCCTCACCCTGTCTCTAAGGGAGCGCCCAGCCACCCTGCGGAGGAAACTCATTTCGGCCGCCTGTATCTGGGATCTTGTCCTTTTGGTCATGACCCAAAGCTCATGACCATAGGTGAGGGTAGGAACGTAGATCGACTGGTAAATAGAGAGCTTCGCCTTGCGGCTCAGCTCTTTCTTCACCACAACAGACCGGTATATCGACCGCATCACTGCAGAAGATGCACCGATCCGCCTGTCGCTCTCCCGCTCCATCCTTCCCTCACTCGTGAACAAGACCCCAAGATACTTAAACTCCTCCACTTGAGGCAGGAGCTCTCCACCAACCTGAAGGGGACAAGCCACCCTTTTCCGGTTGAGAACCATGGCCTCGGACTTGGAGGTGCTGATTCTCATCCCCGCCGCTTCACACTCGGCTGCAAACCGTCCCAGTGCACGCTGAAGGTCCTGATTTGAGGAAGCCAACAGGACAACATCATCTGCAAAAAGCATAGACGAAATCCTGTGGTCCCCAAACCGGACTCCCTCCGACCCCCGACTGCGCCTAGAAATCCTGTCCATACAGATAATGAACAGGACCGGTGACAAAGGGCAGCCCTGCCGGAGTCCAACATGCACCGGGAACAAGTCTGACTTACTGCCGGCAATGCGAACCAAACTCCTGCTCCGGTCATATAGGGACCGGACAGCCCTTAGCAGAGGGCCCCGGACCCCATACTCCCAGAGCACCCCCCACAGGTCACCACGAGGGACACAGTCGAATGCCTTCTCCAGATCCACAAAGCACATGTGGACTGGTTGGGCAAACTCCCATGAACCCTCCAGCAACCTGGCGAGGGTATAGAGATGGTCCAGTGTTCCACGACCGGGACGAAACCCGCATTGTTCCTCCTGAATCCGAGGTTTGACTATCGGACGAATTCTCCTCTCCAGTCCCCTGGCATAGACTTTTCCGGGGAGGCTGAGGAGTGTGATCCCCCTATAGTTGGAACACACCCTCCGGTCCCCCTTCTTAAACAGAGGGACCACCACCCCAGTCTGCCAGTCCAGAGGCACTGTCCCCAGCCTCCATGCGACGTTGCAGAGGCGTGTCAACCAAGACAGCCCCACAACATCCAGAGACTTGAGGTACTCAGGGCGGATCTCATCCACCCCCGGTGCCTTGCCACTGAGGAGCTTCTCAACTACCTCAGTGACCTCAGCTTGGGGGATCGACGAGTCCACAACTGAGCCCTCGGCCTCTGCTTCCTCAATGGAAGACATGTCGGTGGGGTTGAGGAGAACCTCGAAGTACTCCTTCCACCGTCCGAGGATATCCCCAGTCGAAGTCAGCAGATTCCCACTCCCACTGTAAACAGTGTGAGCAGGGCACTGCTTCCCTCTCCTGAGGCGCCGGACGGTTTGCCAGAATTTCTTCGAGGCCAACCGATAGTCCTTCTCCATGGCCTCACCGAACTCCTCCCAGACCCGAGTTTTTGCCTCCGAAACCACCCGGGCTGAAGCTCGCTTGGCCCTCCGGTACCTATCAGCTGCCTCCGGAGTCCCCCGAGCCAACCAGGCTCGATAGGACTCCTTCTTCAGCTTGACGGCATCCCTTACTTCCGGGGTCCACCACCGGGTTCGGGGATTGCCGCCACGACAGGCACCGGAGACCTTACGGCCACAGCTCCGAGCGGCTGCGTCGACAATGGAGGTGGAGAACATGGTCCACTCGGACTCAATGTCTCCAACCTCCCTCGGGATCTGGTTGAAGCTCTGCCGGAGGTGGGAGTTGAAGTTCTCTCTGACTGGAGACTCTGTCAAACGTTCCCAGCAGACCCTCACAGTACGTTTGGGTCTGCCAAGTCTGTCCAACTTCCTCCCCCGCCATCGGATCCAACTCAACACCAGGTGGTGATCAGTTGACAGCTCCGCCCCTCTCTTCACCCGAGTGTCCAAGACATACGGCCGGAGATCAGATGAAACAACCACAAAGTCGATCATCGACCTCTGACCTAGGGTGTCCTGGTGCCATGTGTACTGATGGACACCCTTATGCTTGAACATGGTGTTCGTTATGGACAAACTGTGACTAGCACAGAAGTCCAATAACAGAACACCACTCGGGTTCAGGTCGGGGGGGCGTTCCTCCCAATCACGCCCCTCCAGGTGTCACTGTCGCTGCCCACATGAGCGTTGAAGTCCCCCAGTAGAACGATGGAGTCCCCGGTTGGAGCACTTTCCAGCACCCCTTCCAGAGACGCCAAGAAGGTCGGGTACTCTACACTGCCATTTGGCCCGTAAGCTCAAATAACAGTGAGAGACCTATACACGACCCGCAGGCGCAGGGAAACGACCCTCTTGTTCACCGGGGTGAACTCCAACACATGGTTGCTGAGCTGGGGGGCTATGAGCAAGCCCACACCAGCCCGCCACCTCTCACCGCGGGCAACTCCAGAGTAGTAGAGAGTCCAGCCTCTCTCAAGGAGTTGGGTTCCAGAGCCCAAGCTGTGCGTGGAGGCAAGCCCAACTATCTCTAGTCAGTATCTCGCAACCTCCCGCACCAGCTCAGGCTCCTTTCCCCCCAGCGTGGTGTAGGAGTGATTAGTCAGGGTTTATTTTTTTATTTTTTTTTAAATAAAAATTGCTTTTACATTGTTGGTTATGTTCTTCCAGAAGCTCGAAAGGAGGGTTTCCAGGTTTTTCCCACCATGAATTCCCATCGCAGATACAATTCAACAACCACACAAACTATGGTTTTCTGTTCTTTTACTGTTCTTCGTTTCCTCAGTGATTTCAAAACAAGTTAATATGTGCATTTCTGTGTGTACCAACAACATGCAGACGTTATACCTGATGATTTGACCTGCAAACAGTTTAAACTTTCATCAATCATCAGGCTTTAACATTTGAATGGGCATTGTGTGTTTTTTCATTATTATTAAAAGAAAATGATCTCAAAATATGATAGAGGCATTATTAATAAATTATTTTATAATTTTATGGGATCAATCCATTTGGATGTGTAGCAGCACTGAACATTGTGTTTTCTGTAATCTGAGGATAGAAAGCTATATTGTTATAATTTGTTCATTGTTTTTTCCTCACAGTTCTTTCTCTTCTGGTTTTAATCTGAACATGAAAACATTAATATTTTGCGTACTAACCAGATGCAGATACAAGTAGAAATAAGAGAATTACGTTACACGTAGAAGTCTACAGCAGTAGTGAGCACACCTTTGTACAGCAGCTTTGTTTTAAAAGTTTACAGGAAGCCCCGTAGTCTCGATTACTTTTTACATGCTAAAATTTGATGATGTTGGACAAGACACTGGTATGAATTATTGCAATAATGCATTGTGCGTGTTCATGTGTGTGTTTGTGTGTTTTCAGACTGCGAAGTGTAAAAATGGAGCAAAGAAAACTGAGTGACCAGGCCAACACACTAGTGGACCTCTCAAAGGTGAGCGCACAGCGAACCACATAATCGTTCACTGCCTACACACCTACATTTCTACAAGTCGACAAGTACTGAGAATTTGTAACGTTCACCCAAATGCACTGATGGTCCGAGTTCAACACACACAAGCAAGGTCTTATCATTACCTGCTGTTATTACCCCCAAGGTGTGACTCAAACACACACACACACACACAGCCTGCCCAAATACATCTCAGTAATTCTGTTTCCATGTTGACCTGCTTGTTTCTGTGGCTTTGCGTCTCCTAGCAACCAGAACCGGTGTTAAAGCAGAGATGTCAGTGGGCGTGTGTGGAGAGACGCACACAGAGAGAGAGAAAGTGATCCATTTAAATACAGCAAGTTCATAACGTGTGTGTGTGTGTGAGGTTCATGCGAGAGTGGCAGAGAGAATGCCAATGTTAGGATGAGTGTATGCATGTGTCTGAGATGGGGAGAAAAAAATTGGTGTGTGTTTGTGTATCGCTTAGCTTGACTTCCCCTCAGGGAATCCCCATCATCGCCATCTTAAGGGCTGTTCTGATGCTTTTTTGAGGATATAGCTGCCGATATCAGGAGCAGAACCCAGATGTTACTTTTTCATTACAGCAACAAGTAGCCATATACACTAACTGTCCACTTTATTAGAAACACCTGCACACTGATGCAGTTATCCGATCAGCCAATCAGGTGGCAGCAGCACGCGGCAGAAAATCACGCAGATACAAATCAGAGATAAGATAAGATGACGGTTTTGTGCATTTTGAGATGCTTTTCAACTCACCACAGATGTAAAGAGTGACACATTTTATATATATATATATATATATATATATATATATATATATATATATATATATATATATATATATCTCAACAAGCCATTCCATTCAGAGAACCGTCACTCACGTGTGTGTCGTGTTGTGCCCCCCCCACACACACACACCATTCTGTTTAAACTCTTCAGAGTGTTGGGTGAAAATCCCAGATCAAACGTTTCTGAAATACTCAAAGCAGCCACAATAAAAGCTGTTGATCAGAAGAGATCAGACTTTTCCCCAGTACTAATGTTTGTTGTGAACATTACCAGAAGCTCTTGACCTATTTGAATTGAATTATTGCATAAATGATCATATCAGGTGTTCCTATTAAACTGGACAGCAAGTGTACATTTGTACATGAAAGAAAATAAACCCTGTGTGTGTTGGTGTTTAAACAGAAGCCAAATCCATAATGCAAATTCAATACTACACTTGTTACTAAGCTGTCACTGAGAACTGGTGTAGTTTTGAATTTGGTCATGATATTAGAGGGGAAGTCTCTATTTAATATCCATCAATAGCTTGACAATGAATTTGTTAGGGCTGAGCAGTGATAGCGCACACAAACAAATGATTAAATAACGGTCTTGTTCGGGTTGTTCTTGTTCTCCGGTTTAGTAATCCTCATCAATCATCTCGCTCTTACCCTTTCTGAATTTTTCACAATTTTAGTGACTTCCATAAATTTCCCTCTGCATGTTTACTATTCTCTTCTTTGCTTCTTTCATCTCTCTTCTTGTCTCTAACTATCTCTTCCTCTGTGTCTTTATCTCTGTTTTTCTCCCTGCCTCCTTCCCATTTTCTCATCGTCTCCCCCCGATCTCTCTCTCTCTCTCTCTCTGACATTCTCTAATGGTTGCTCTCGTCCGCTGTCCTTCTCTCTCCTCATTTATTCTCTCTCTGGCCGTCTCGTCACAACTCTCTCGTTCTTTTCATTACTTCCTATTTGTCCATAAATCTGTTTCCAGGGTTTATTTTTGTCTGTCTCTCTTATGCTTCTGCCTTTCTGTCATGATGTCTATCTCGTTCCTGCTTCCTGTTCCGTTTGCCTTTGCATGTCTTTCTTATTGTCTCTCTCTGGGGGAAGTGTAGATGCAGAGCGTGATGTATGAGCTCATGTCTGAGCTGAATGACCGCAGTGAGGATCTGGAGCGCCAGATGCTGAGCCTAGAGCAGCGAGTGGAGCAACTCACGGCAGGTTTCAGCGCTCTGCCTGCTCACCTATCAGCCACGCTGAACGCACAGCACGCCGCGCTCATCCGCTTGCTGCAGGAGCGAGACACCAAGACTCCCAGCCCCAACGTGCCCGCCCTCATCACACCCACTCCCAGTGCCAACAACCAGGCCTCAGAGGACAGCCCCAACACCAGCACATCCAACTGCTGAGAACCGAAGTCTCCGCCAAGCTGGAGAAAAGAAAAGTGTGTCTTAGAACAGTGTGGAGACTGAAAGAAAAAGGAGGAATCAGGTTCAGACGAGTGAAGAATGTTTGGGAAGAAAGTAACAAGTTGCACACAGATGAGAAGCTGCTGATGATGATGAGGGAGGTAGAGATAAGAGAGCGCAATTAAACTAGAAGCAAAATACTTTAAAGGAATCTGCACTAATTGGAGGAAAAAGTGTCTCTCCTTCCATCAGGAAATTAATCACCAAGGCTTAGGAGGCATTTTCTACCTGACTGCAAACCATATATTAATAAGCATCCCTTTAACAAGAACTCTAGTCGATACCAAGACAAATGGCAAGACATAAACACAGACACATGCCAGGCCTGACCTTACAATCCAAATGCAGGACACGGAATTAAGACCCAGCGCAAACACTGTGTCAAAGGCACACACACACACACACCACATACAACAATGCACTAAAATCCACAACACTGAACACTGCCAGATGGACCGTTTTTTTGTTTTTTTTTTCGAGGAGAATTCTCTCACTTCTGCACGGAATGAGAACTGCCATATTTTGTGGAAAGCCTATTCACACTGTTATCATGAATGTCTGCATTTAAAAACACACATACACACGAGCTCTTTTGCTCTTTATCTCTGTCCTGCACACACACACACACACACAAACATACCTTCTCTGAATATCTGCTACCAAAGTGCTGTCTATAAGGCAACGGGAACAAAGGACGTGGTCAAAGGGAGACGTGTACAAAAGTCCTCAAAATCTCACGTTACCATGCAGAAAGGACAAATAAATATAGAATCCAAACGGCATCTTTAACCACCTGGAAGACGAGACAGCCATTTGCAGCAAGGGGAAACCGAAGCCAATCAATACACATACACACAACACACACACACTTACACACTAAAACTAAACAGCTGCTCACGAGGGAATAAACTGTAAGAGTTGAGAAATGAGTCTTTCTTTGAGTGTAACTGAACCTGTGCTAATGGTGTGTGTTGGGAATAAGAGACTTTAGTGCTGACCCTCATTTCTACAGAGACCATTCTTTCTGAAAACTGTCTCATAGTGACATCCTGTGGCCGGAATACTGAATTACATCTGCTTGGAATTATTGAAAATGATGCTGTTAACTGAAACTAGCTTTGTATTGCTGTTTTTTTTGTTGTTTTTTTTTAATTCATTTATTACATTATTTATTGTTTATTTATTTTTTACCATTAACGATTACTAATGCAGTTATAGCGAATATTTACTACTAATATACTATGGCATCCTTCTCATTCATCATGACAGTAAATGGTCGCTGTATTAATACCGACTTTAATAATATTAACTATTGCTAAGGGATGTTTGGTTTGAGGTTGAAATTATTTTGTAATTTTATTTTACCAGAGAGAATTAATAAAGTATATATCTATATAACGTCTCAGTGGCTATGTTGCAGTCTCTTTCTCTTCTGCCATTCTTATGAGATGACTGACTGGATGTTTTATACAGTGCTGTGAAAAATTTTTCACCCCCCTACTAAAATTCCTGAAGATGTTTTTTGCTGCTTTAAGGAACTGCATGCAGTTACATTTTTTTGGTTTCTGCCATGCTATTCTGCCTTGGATCCCATGCTTACCCAGTGTTTTTTGGGGATGTGGTAGCCTAGTGGTTAAGGTGTTGGGCTACCAATCGGAAGGTTGTGAGTTCGATTCCTACGTCCACCAAGCTGCCACTGCTGGGCCCCTGAGCAAGGCCCTTAGCCCTCAATTGCTCCGTTGTATAAACAAATGAGATAAAATGTAAGTCGCTCTGGATGAGGGTGTCTGCTAAATGCTGTAAATGTAAATGTTTTTGTCTCATGGTGCTAGTTAACAAACAAACTGTTGTATGGAATGTACTGGAACAGTTAATGTTGTGTACTAACACACTTTGAAGCCAGTACCAATTCAGCTGACTAAAAGATCCTAAAAGGTTTTGCATGTGCTTGAATTTCTTGCTACTGTCACATACTGATAAATCTGGTAGAGCTCATCCTGCAGTCGGTCGTACATCCTGATGTGCTATGCATCATGTATGTCCTCAAATAGGCCTCTAGTCCTGTAGCTCAAAACGAATAGTCTAGTGTGGAGGCGGTGACGACACCTCTGTACCTCATCGTTCATCTAAACAAAGGTTTCAGACATAACTATGAGAAATTCAGACATCGGTTCAACTGATATAACAAGCTTTATTTGCACCATTTTACAGTGTGCAGTGATTGGCATATTTACTTCAAACCTGAACTCATGTGCTCTGATGCTCTGAACATAGCATCCTGCTTTTTCAAGACAGCTTTGGTGAGAAATCTTGCTATTTCTCCGTCTGTTTGGGCCATTTAGTAGTCATTTCACACTTCTGAGTGTCTTGCCTTTTATGGAGTTGTGTGAGTGAGACATACAGTATAGTGACACTTTATAACAGTGAAAGAAAAGGTTGAAGTTGATGATATTCTCTCTCTCTCTCTCATTTTCTACCGCTTATCCGAACTACCTCGGGTCACGGGGAGCCTGTGCCTATCTCAGGCGTCATCGGGCATCAAGGCAGGATACACCCTGGACGGAGTGCCAACCCATCGCAGGGCACACACACTCATTCACTCACGCAATCACACACTACAGACAATTTTCCAGAGGTGCCAATCAACCTACCATGCATGTCTTTGGACCGGGGGAGGAAACCAGAGTACCCGGAGGAAACCCCCGAGGCACGGGGAGAACATGCAAACTCCACACACACAAGGCGGAGGCGGGAATCGAACCCCCAACCCTGGAGGTGTGAGGCAAAACGTGCTAACCACTAAACCACCAGGCCCCCCCCGATGATATTCTGACTCTCATTTATGCTAATAAAAACATTTCAAAAGGTCAATCTATAAATCTAGAGGAAAACAAGATGTGCACTGTACCAGGTGATCATGCACCAAGAAAAACCTAATTACTTGAAGGTTGTTTTAAGCAGGGCCGGCCCTGGCCAATTTGCTGCCCTAGGCAATATTTCACCTGGTGCCCCTGGAATCACAGACAATTGTGTTCCGATCATTTTGTTCATAAACTTACACAGAAACAAACTGCACAGCTTTGTCCTGTTTTTCTTTATTTTGAAAATATTTTGGAAACACACACAAACTATATAAAAAAACTATATTACGGAGACCTTGCTTTCCTTGCCTTTCTTACAGCAATAAAAATATATATAATAAATATATAAATAAAATACTTCTCAGGTAATAAAATATATATACATATATATTAATAAAATTAATAATTTGGGCGCCCGGGCGCCCCTAGTGGCGGGCGGCGCCCTTAGCATTTGCCTATTCTGCCTATGCGCAGGGCCGGCCCTGGTTTTAAGTGTCTATGGCTGACCTGCAGGAGGTCTTGCACAGCGTTAGACAGAACCGATTCATAAGCCAGGTTTTATTCTCCAGAAAAAGAATACAAATACAAGAGTGAGGAGGTTTTATGGTATTCTTATTGTGATCCCTCTCTCAGCCCTAGTTTAATTATTTACTTACTTACTTTATATAGCAACCTTTAAAATATTTCAACCATTTTTTTTTCCTTGACAGAATATTCTACTGAATATCCTGATGCACAAATAAAATATCTACCGTTTCATAACACCCAAGACTTTCACACCTTTATGACCAGATGAAAACATGCTTAACCTTCTAAAAAAAATTAAATAATCTTAACAGCATTTCTGTATCCAGCTCTTCACATTCTGGCAGTGGATCATAATCTGCTGGTCAGTATGTTGGAGATTATAGATTATGGATCAGGCTGAAACCCTGGATAAAGCCTCTTGGGAGCTCCTTAAACTGTTAACAGCACATCTGTTCTACCCATCTGCAATTGTTCACATATAGACGGGTTAAAATACAAACAAGTAAAACGCCCTGAAATGAATAGCCTTAAGGATCTCACAAATTCTGTAGTGTCTTGCAGTTTCCTTTTCTCCATCATCATCATCATCATCGAGCTGCTTATATTTATAAACTGTTTTTAGGGTTTCATTCTCAATTTTTGTATGAGCAAGTATTTAAGTAATGAGTTTATTAGCAAGTGACCTCATTGGGTCTACTTAATGCGAGGAATCTGACAAATTACACATAGTATTCCTGAGATCACGGATCCTGATACCCTACAAATGGCTGGAATCTCATCACCTGAAATCCTCCGACTGCTGCTGATGGCTTCATACAGATATATGAGACTACTGTGGATGGCACCACATCATAACTAATGAAGATGGCTGCTGATGTTCTTCCTTATCCAGCCTTGGGACTGAAATTGCTACTGCAATCTCACCTGGCACTCCATCACTGAACAGATCATAACTTCAACAAAACAGATTTTAAGATAAAACTACAATGAATTCTGAAGTGTCTGACTTTCATATTCAAGTCATTAACTTGCTCAAAGGATTTGATCATGTTGCACAGATACAGAAGTGGAATGATGGAATAATCACAGATCCAGTGTCACCTGGATGGGATAATATTTTGGCGTCTGGATCCTCTCCAGGTTTCTTCCTCACGTCATATCAGACTACAGCCTCTGGGCTGTTCATATAAATATTTCAAAAACACTGCTCTAAAAAAGTCCACAGAATTGAGGACAAAAGATTAGTCGTGTTTCAAGATTTTCATACCTCTGGTTCTAAGGCAGCCCTGTGTTTCACACCAATGCTTTCTTGCTCTAAAAACGTTTAATAAAGAATAGCAAATTTTGGATTGGTCTAAAGTAGTTGTACATTTAGATAACAATAGTCAATATAATGAAAAAAAATTTTATTTAAAGGATTTAAAGTGAGAAACAGGTATGGCAGTCGTGTTATGATGAGGCCTTGATCCAGCACTACAGCCAGCTTTCAGCTCCATGCTGGAGCTTCTTCCCCCGGTCTACGTGACCTTTAACTTGAGGTGTGGGCTCATCTTGGGTACTGTAAAGCCGTTGGCCAATCCCATTTCTCTCCTTTCCTTTGGTCTCCCGTTTCCTTTGCAATCAGGTCAGGGAGCGATTAATGCTGCTTTCTCCTGAAAGAGCATCCTGCAGACAGAGACATGTTTATTAAAACTCGCTCTCGGTTCACAGAGTCACACAACAGGAGAGGGAAAAATCTGTATTTGTTTAAACACAGGGGGAAGCTGAAAATTGTAGACAGAATTAAACAGAGGAGACTATCGTTCAGCAAACATGCCACTGGTTTGACTGGGGTGTTCTCAGAAATATAGATATTAGAGTCTTAACCACCGCACAAACACTGCTGCTGGTTGATTTTTCCCAAAAAAGTATCTGAGTAAGATTTACATGAATGCACTTCTTCCAGTTCGTTACTGTTCCTCAGGTTACTTGAGGACAGACAAGTCTCAAATAGATTAAACAATATGTAGCTGTTCACGGGTGAAATTTTCACTAGAACTTGTGTCCGGTGTCAGAGCTTCGTACCAACATTCAGGGGTAAAGATGTACATTCCCTGACACCAAGGGCTTTGCTGTTTCTTAGAACCAAGATAAACTGCAATTTTTATTTCATACATTTCTAGATGAATAAAAAGACATAAGAAAATGACTGTCTTAAACTGCTTTAAGTAATAAAATGTAAATGTAAGTAAATGCAGATTTAATTAAAAAATGAGCAATAAATAGCTGTGGAATAAGAGCAATAACAATTCAGGAAGTGGTGTTAATATAATAGAATAATAATCTGATCAATGAAACTTCTGGTGTGTTCTTTTTTTGGTAAGGACATGCTCAGTAAGGGGGAAATAAGGAAATATATAAAAATGCTGAAGACCAGCTGGAAACTTCCATAGCCTGGTCTAGTCCTTTTCACACAAGATCGAAATATTGAGGTCCCTGTGAAGTGCCTTGAAACATGTAGACGGCTTGTGCTAAAACGGTAAGTCAGAGCAGAACATACTAATTGGCTCCGCCCCTTTTTCAATACCAAATAGCAATTTTAGCTAACCCCACAGTCCAGGTTAAACCAGTCTTCGCAGTTAGGACCATTGATGTGAGCCTGAGCAATAAAGATGCCATTTAATAACTTTCACACAAAATATTTATTCGTGCCGCACAGTGTAAAAAGCAGAAATGGGCGTCTCCGCCAATTGAAGGTAGCGTTCAGACACCGTCACTAAAATGGTAAAGGGACAATTAGAAAAATGTACATCACAGAGCTGTGCGCCGGCATAAAACACTTCCATCAAAGTGAATTAATTCAAGCCATTTCCTTCTTAACCAACTTACAAGTTGGAGAATAGAATATAATGCATGTGTTCAAACAGCCAGACACATTACCACGTTCTTTTGACAGAATTCGTCTGGCTCAACAGGCTCAAAATTTTGGCCAGGACACTAAAGCTTCTCCGCAGAATTTTTGTCCAATCAAATGCTCTTGAGAATCTGAAGTGAAGAATTTCAATGTCTATATTCTAAACTCATTGCTTTGGAGCACACTAGTATGTATATGATTTTATATAAACATCTCCTTAAGACATTTATTCTAAAATTCACAAAACCTCCATTGCGATATCTTGGGACTTCCAAAGCTGGAATTCACCCAAATATTAATTGTAAACAAGGGTAAAATGTGCTCAAATTTTTAGACACTACAAAGCACTCACTACGCACAGGCTGACACCAATCTCAAACTCGTTTGCTTTTTGTCATGAAAGCTGAACATAGTGCTCTACTGACATCCGTCTAAGACACAGCTGGAAAACTAACTAGGCTTCACAATGGCTTTAGTAGGACATTTAGCCACTTAGCTACACTTAAATAAGCAACCAAAAAAAGTCACCAGTACACATCACTAAACCTGAACTCTGAGATAAGCATCTTGATGCAAGTTACAGCAAATGATTGCGCGTGTTGAGGCGTTATACCTTCTGTGAGACGTGCTTTTCCTCCAGTGGGTTGGCACAGCACTGTGGAGCATCCTACACACAACACCACTGTCTGAGCATGGCTGAACACTGTGGTGATCTTATAGCAACCTGCAGGCACAGAGGACAAACAAGGCTCAGCACAGAATATCCTTAAAAAATAAGCTGCTTCAAAAGAAACCGTTCAACTGATTCGTGTTACCTGGACATTTGACGTCCATAAAGTAAGAGTTTGGACTCTGGACCAGCCGCTTCTTCTTATGCCGCCTCCTCTCCTCCTCTGCAGTCGGATGCAGCAAGTCTTTCGCCAACTACGAAATCAAGAATTAGAGAAGAGAAAGTGAATCACAGACGTGCAGTTTTACTTGGTTTGGTCTGACTCTTCAGGATTGTGTTATTCATGCTCTGCCATGCCAAGATGCTTTCTTAGTCAATAAGTAACATGCGATACATAAAAATAAAAAAGTAATTGGGTGCGAGTACTAGTAGTCTCCATTTTCATTTCACCCAAACAGAGCTGACGCAGTACATAGCGAAATGAAAGTATTTCTACTGGACCATCATGCTATAGCACAAACTACGGGATAGAAACCTTGCGAAAAACCCAGTTTCCTAAACCACAGTTTGATCTGAAGCCATAAGGTAAAGAACTTGAGAGCACAATATTCCTTTCCACACACAGGACTTCTGCTTGAGTTCTTTAAAGTGGACAGTTTGTCAGATATGAAGCAAAGACAAAGACCACACTCTCAAAATAACAAACAAGGCATCGTACAATGCAGCTGCAGCATGTTTTTATTGTACTTGCCTTGTCTGGGATGTGGTGGTTTAAAGAAGGCTACTGGTTTGCTTATAATCTGGAAACGAAGCGACTAAAACTCCTCAGAAATGTCATGCACCTCAGTGTGAGAGCCGGCATGAACTAGAGTGATGAGGAACCGTCGGACACTGATAGCAACGTCATTTCCGGTTTAATCCGAATCTAACGGTGAGAATTTAGACAATACGCTTCCTCATGGAAACCAGTCTGGGATTTAAATGTCACCATGAAGCGGTTAAATGTGTTAAATAAATTTTCTGGGGAAAGAAAAGTGTTCAATGTGCTGCCAGCTCGGCCATTTCAACAGCAGCTCTGTGCTTCAATGCTTTTTGTGAACTCGGCCCTGAACAACAGCCACACTACAGTTAGCGCAACAGTAATAAAGCGAAATAGTGGACTTAAACATTTCATGTTTCGTAAACCCTACTGTAAAATACATGATAGAGATAAAGACAAATGACTTGTTAATTCTGCTGAAGCTATGCTAAGCTACGATCAACTAAGCCATGATAAACTATGCTAAGCTAAGCCATGATAAACTATGCTAAACTAAGCCATGATAAACTATGCTAAGCTAAGCCATGATAAACTATGCTAAGCTAAGCCATGATAAACTATGCTAAGCTAAGCCATGATAAACTACGCTAAGCTAAGCCATGATAAACTATGCTAAGATAAACTATGCTAAGCTAAGACATGATAAACTAAACTAAGCCATGATAAACTACGCTAAGCTAAGCCATGATAAACTATGCTAAGCTAAACAGCTAATCTCGCTAACACAAAGCGATGCACGGTTTAAGCGACTCAACGCATCGTGTCGAATGTCTGAAAAGTTCAGCAAATATATCGACAACAACATAGAACTCATTTTTGTCGTCGCTAGGAAACTCATCCGTGCAAAGACAAAGCGGATTGTGTGCATTCGGTGCGAACTTCTCCCTCATGAACGCAGCCATGTTGTCGCTCATCAACTTCCGAGCATGTAAACTTTAATTTAAAGCTCATTTCGTCTATCGCATCTAAAGCAGAGAGAACATCGGAGAGAAACCCCAAACTACATGAACCGATCCGACGGAATATATCTGAAGTAAAGAGTCATTAAACTTTAAACTGGTGCCGTTGTTTAATTTCGCACTTACAGGCATGTTGTTGGCGTGTGAGGCCGCGGTGAAAAGGGGGGTCGGGCGGAAACAGGAAGCTCATATCGACGGGGCTGTAAGCGCAGGGGCCGGAAGTGCTCTTGCGGTCATTTTCAATTTAAAAGTCCCGAGAGTCTGTTTTAAAGTTCTTTAGGTTTAGAATGTTGTGCTTTGATTCTTTCTCTATCTAAACGATTATGGAGGTTCAAACAATGTTACTGATGTACAGAGTTAAAAAGAGGAAATATAGGGAAATAAAAACATGATTTCCTTTTTACTGCTTTTTAAAAAACTGGAAGCATGCTTTAGCAGAAAAAAAACACATTTTGATTTAGAGTGTGACTTAGATCAGCACATATTTCAGTTCGGTATTATGCATGAATTTCCGATGTCTACTTTAACTCTCTAAACGTGCATTTAAAAGCGCAAACGATACTCATAGTTTTTATTTGTTTTCCTAACACATTCCATACAGAACCAGACCAATCAGTGTATATAAAGGATACAAAGGTGAAGCTGAAAGGTCCCTCTAGTGGCAAACTGAGGTATACAATCTTAACCCCGCCCACTCCCAAGTTGCTCAATGGGGCAAGTTGTAATTCTTCATTTATTCATTCATTCATTCATCTTCTACCGCTTATCCGAACTACCTCGGGTCACGGGGAGCCTGTGCCTATCTCAGGCGTCATCAGGCATCAAGGCAGGATACACCCTGGACGGAGTGCTACAAAAATTATTTTAGGGAATATTGCTCATTTTGCATCCTCATTTTTGCAAGTTTATTTTCCTTTGGCTTTACTTTTATTTTTAATTGGACATAAACCAATGCACAATGTTTCACTTGCTAAAAACATAATACCCAGACTGTATGAACACACTGAACACTTATAATGTGTTGGTAAGGTTTGCCATTCATTCCTTTTTAAACAAACTCCACTGACATCAACGGGACTCCAGTGGAGAGAGTGTACAGTTTCCGGTACCTGGGTGTTCACATCACACTGGACCGGTCTTGGTCCTGTCACACCAACACCCTGGTGAAGAAGGCCCGGCAGCATCTGTACCATCTGAGATGCTTAAGGGACTTCAAACTACCCTCTCGGGTGCTAAAGACTTTCTACACCTGCACCATTGAGAGGGCTCGCCTGTCCTGCATGGTGCTGTTCCCAAACCAGCACCATGCAGGACAGGCGAGCCCTCCAGAGGGTGGTGCGGTCAGCTGAACATACCATCCACACCTAGCTCCCTGACCTGCAGGACATCTACAGCACGCGGTGCTGGACCAGATCCAGGAAGACTGTAAAGGATCTCAGCCATCCCAACAATGGACTCTTTTCTTTGTTGCGTTCAGTGAGATGCTTCCGCTCCTTGAAAGCAAATACAGAGAGAATGAGGAGAAGCTTCTTCCTGCAGGCCATTTGGATTTTAAACCAGGAAACACCCAGGATCGGGATCTAGATTTGGATCTAGTACTGTACCTCTCCCCTTCACTGTTTTTCTGCACACCTTTTTTGCACTGACACTTTAACTCTGGACTGTCACTTTAACTCTGGACTTGCACAGCACACTGCCACTTTATACACACCATACTGCACATGGACACTTTAAGGACAATAATTGAAACCACACGCATTTATGTATATTTATGTATATGTATATACATTATTTTTCACTTGTATTTTCATATTTTATATAGTTTTTTATATAGTTTATAATTTTTTTTTTATTTATCTACCTCCTTTTGGTTATATTTTTTATCCCAAATTGCATTCCTTATGTTTGAATACCGGACAAATGCAAAAAGCATTTCACTCTGTATGTATGTGTATGTGACAAATAAAATTTGATTTGATTTCATTTCATTTGACACAATGAGTGGAGAAAAATATAGAGCATGTCTCCATTCAGATGTATAAAAAGAGGTGTGATTGAGTCTAAACGTTGACATCAGCTACAGCTAAATTAGCATTTTTACACATTAATTAATCCTGCTTGCCACTTTGATTTATAGCCAATGCAGCAATTCAGATTTTAAAATTGTATACAGAAAATTAAAAAAAAAAATCTTTTAAGTGTTTAAAGTAATAAAAAGTAATAATAAAAAAAAACACAGATTTGACAGAGATTAATATTAAACATTTTCACTTCCTAGATCTTTTGTACTGCGCATGCGCTACAGGGACTCACGGTTAATAAGTGAGGTAACAGCGACCCCTGGCGGTACATTC
This sequence comes from Tachysurus vachellii, assembly GCF_030014155.1. Lineage (NCBI taxonomy): Eukaryota > Metazoa > Chordata > Actinopteri > Siluriformes > Bagridae > Tachysurus > Tachysurus vachellii. Next base: position 26,155,523 of record NC_083464.1, read on the forward strand.
CTTTTCAGTCCAAATCTGTGCTCTCCCTCTAATGGAGCGCGTGCCTCCTCCTCTCTACGTAAGCCTACGGGAACTCGGTAAAGAAGAAGTTTGGAAGAAAAACGTTGCCGTTGTACGTGTATACATGGATATGGCCTCCAGTTGAAGAAGAAAAACTGGCGAAATGCCGACGAATCTTGATCTAAACTAAACTAAAAGAGAAACAAGAATCGAGTCTGTGACTTTTTTTTTGTTTCGTTTTAATGCAAAGTTTTAGCTGGAAGAACAGAAGTAAATAAGAGAAACGGAATTTACCGGTGAGGTTATTTTTTTCCCCCCTAAACAGGACATAACACTAAATGGACGTTAAGCTGATCCTAGGATAGTCTCGTGTGTGTGGAGTGAGAAAAGGGAAGAGCCAAAAAAAAAAAAAAAGTTTTCAACCTCAACAAATATTCTGGACAAAGAACTATGGCAAAGAAATACGACTTCCTCTTTAAACTGCTGCTGATTGGTGATAGCGGGGTGGGGAAAACATGTCTGATCATCCGTTTTGCAGAGGATAACTTTAATTCAACATACATATCAACTATTGGTGAGTATGGAAAATGAAGAGCTCTTGGTTTTTAATGCATGCAAAAGATTGTGCATGGTCGTGAGTGCACGTTTTGTGGAGAAACGAGTTCACTATCCGGTTTAATGTTCATGTCAGCACTAGTCCTGTCACCTCAATACATCATTCCTTATTGTCAGAACTGCATGGCCGAGCGCGCGCGTGCTGTTTGGCTTCTCTGCTTATCACCCATCTCTACATTGATCTCTACTTCATTTTTGTTCACTTTCCTTTTTTACTTACAAACGATAGAACACATTCCTTTATTAAATCTAACTTCTGTTCATTGATCTCTGCAGAGTTTCTGTCTCACGCGCGCGCACACATTAACACAGACAGGGATTTATTTTATTGCCATTTGATATCACGTGCAATATAAAGCAGGTTTAGTTTTGAATAGAATGCAAGCAGTGTTTTTGCTGTCAATTTTCTTCCACCGACAAAGCCGAGATGTCGGTGCATCCCAATAGTGTATTCATCTCTTCTCTTTGCAGATCATAGCAAGCATCATTTGGACAAACAAAGCAGAGTAGAACCAAAGAATGCATGAAAACGAAAGTACAGCATTCCATTATACAGTCCCCTCTGAAAGTATTAGAACCGAAAGGCCTATTTTTGTTTTTGTTATACTCCTTCTTATAACTTTATGAGACCAAAGATGAGTATGAGACAGTAGAGATGACAAGGTGACTCTTATTGCCCAGGTTTAACCTGTTAGATTGATTGTTTTAAAGAGTTAATAGGCCTGAACAATTAATAGCTCTAAAAGGTTCTGCCTATAAAGAATACATTTGTTCAAAAGGACGAACCAACATGAAGAGCAAAGAGCTGACTACGGGGGAAAAGGCAAGGCATTTTGAAGCTGAAAAAAGGAGGGAAGATCAATCATTAGCACAAGGAGGGAGAATACAACCATTTGAAATGACCTGAAAAAGAATGAAACCACTGGTGTAGTAACAAACAGACATCAAACATATCAGCCAAGAAAAATAACAGATGTGAGAGCTGTGAAGAAAAACCCAGAAACAACAGTCAGTGCCCAACATCCTCCACAGAACAGGGGTGAAGGTCTCACAATCCACTGTTTAAAAAGTTTGAGAACAGAAATATAGAGACCGTACTATAAGATGCAAACCACCTCTCATGGATCAGAAGATCAGATTGGAACTCACAAAGAAATACAGAGATTAGCCACAAAAAGGTTGAAATGAAGATGAACCTCGAGCGGTGGAAAGTCCAAAGTGCAGAAAATGAACGAATCTGCTCATGATCCAAAACTTTTGAGCTCATCTGTGAAGCACTTTGGAGGTAGAGTCATGGCTTGGGGCTTACAAGGCTGCGTCTGGGACAGTTTTACTAATCTTTAGTGATGGTGGAACTGATGATCATCCCAGCAGAATAAATCCAAACGTTTACATAAACGTTCGGTCTGGCACTTTTCCAGAGAGATACATCCAATCTTAGTGGGAAGAACTTGCAGAAATTGTTGAAAACACAACCGAACAAAGGACTTCATCAAAAACTGTAAGGCTTTAGTCTGGCCAAGTCAATCAACAGATCATAAACAAATTGAACTGCATTTCATCTCCAAAAGAAGACAACGACATGACAAAACCAAAACAATTGAAAGACGCTGCAGTATGTTAGTAAAAGAAGAAAGCAGCAGTTTGGTGGGTCAGCTGCTTAATGCAATCATTGCACAAGCTATAATGTCACTGTTTATATGTCAAGGATTTCTCACCATATTTATTCAAATGTCAAAAAGATCCTTGTTTTCTATCCGTTTCCTTCCTTTTCCTCTCATCTTTTGAGATTGTTGCCTCCTATCCCACAGGAAGTTTCTTGGAAAACTTCCATAACCCAAATGAAGAAATTACAAGAGTTTTGTTATCAGAGAATCAAAAATTCTCTCTGTAAAGATTCACTTCCTTGATTGTCAAAAAAAAAAGTCCCTCTTTGCTGTTTGGGATTTAAGTCACAGCACATCCTTTCTTTTTGTAAACCCCTCTCTCTGTCTCTTCCTAACAGGTATTGACTTTAAAGTGAAGACCATTGAGGTCGAAGGGAAAAAAGTCAAGTTGCAAGTCTGGTAAGGTGGACTTTTCCCTTCCCAGTATGTTCTGAGCTCAGTGGGAAACGTGTGCTGTGAAAAACACACAGCGGAATTGGTTTAATCTCCAAAGCAGCATTGAGAGCAGTGATTATGAGAAGTTATGTGAAGTGAAGAAAACAGGAAAAGTTTGTTGTTTTCTTTCTTTCTTTCTTTCTTTCTTTTTTAAGCAGAAAGCGCTGGCTTCAATTCAGCCATAAAGATTGACAAACAAATAAACTGTCGTGAGGGGAAAAAGTTTCATTCGGCTCTGTAGTATTGCCAAGTTAAAAAAGTTTGAGACCTGGAAATAGTTCTACATGCTTTAACATTGCAATTGCTTGAATGTCGTTGTCTGTCAGCCATCCCCGGCTCATCTGCAGCTAGTTTAATAGGCAGCTGCTTGATTGCTGACTGGCATTATACAGGGATCATTTCTACCTGTACTGGCCTCTCTTCACTGGTTTCATTTTCATATTTATTTTAAGATTTAGTTCTTTAAACAGTCCATTCTAAACCTTTTCAAAGTCGATTTTCAGAGAGTGACCTCACTTTCTCATATCATTGCTCAAGGCTGATTTAACATTGGGTTTTTCCACACATGAAGACGTCTAAATATCCAGTCTTTATTCTTTGGCATATAACTATATGTGTACATAAGATCACTGCTGCACAAAATGTTTGGTGTACAGTATAACCATGTTCTCCCCGTGTCTCGGGGGTTTCCTCCGGGTACTCCGGTTTCCTCCCCCGGTCCTAGACATGCATGGTAGGTTGATTGGCATCTCTGGAAAATTGTCCGTAGTGTGTGATTGCGTGAGTGAATGAGTGTGTGTGTGTGCCCTGCGATGGGTTGGCACTCCGTCCAGGGTGTATCCTGCCTTGATGCCCCATGACGCCTGAGATAGGCACAGGCTCCCCGTGACCCGAGAATAGTTCGGATAAGCGGTAGAAAATGAGTGAGTGAGAAAGATCTTAATGCATTTCCCAGGAATTATCACAAACAATAATGTGTAAAAATAGGTTTTTAAATCCTTTTATAATGATATCAGGGTTCAGACAAGAATGCATTATTTAGCATTTATAGATAACGTTCTTGTTTGATCACTGCCCTAAACGATAAAATGTACTTTAAAGGTGCCCTGCCACACGTAATGAAATACGTTTTTATACGTATACGAATACGTTATCTATAAATGCTAAATAATTCCGAGGAGTTTGGTAAACCAAGATTAATTATGAAGCCATGTCAAAAATAACAGTAGAAAAAAAACTGTATGCTTAGGTTCTGCCATTCTAGTGTGGCATAGAAAGCCTGCAGGAAGACTCAGCTCGATTTGCGCCAGTTCTCATGAATATTCAAATGAGCCATGCTGCTTGGCTCCGATTGGCTAACCGCTAGGATATGAGCGCATGACTATTCATTCACCCAGCGCAATAAGTAGCCTAGGCTAGAGGAACTTTGTTTATAATCACCTTGAATTGCGGCAGAATGGCTTCTTCACAAGCCCCTTGACGTTCAGCCATCCTTGCTGTATAGGAAACTCACTGAGCTACACGAATTCTGGGGGCGTGGTCTCAAGTGGGAGAGCTCATGAATAGTAATGAGCTCAATCATTACGACGTCACACTGAGCAGCTTTTCCAACTGACCTGATTTCTCCCCTTATTTCTTTTAAGTGGCTAGAACTGACCGGGGAGGTAGCAGGTCGTTTTCACATTCACGACACAACACAAACACATATGGACCTAACACATATCAAAAAATACAAGTAAAAACGGTTTTGTGTGGAAGGGCACCTTTAAAGCTAAGAGAATTGGTGCTGATGAGAAATATACTGCACTTTAAACTGTGTGATCAATGTGCCACATATAAGTCATACTGTACCTGAAAGATGTTATTTGTGTCCATATAATGCCATACTTTGCTAGTTGTGGTCTGATTAAGTATCTCATGTGTTGATGTGTACTACCTGTATTTCCCAGGGACACAGCAGGGCAGGAGAGATTTAAGACCATCACTACAGCTTATTACAGAGGAGCAATGGTAACACACATGCACATGCACATGTACGGTACATATTTTGAATTCGGAAAGCTAAATAGAGGCAGCTTGACCTCTCAATCAGTAGTCCAGAGTCTTTGTCTTAGTCACCACTGCCTGAGTGCCTTAGTTGGCATGTTGAAAGCTGGAGTTGGAGTATATCACCTAGATATCATATAGATGGCTATTCCGCTTATATTTTAATCAGGATGAATTGTTTATTTAAAAACATGTTTCCTATGAATGAGCAATGCATTGCAAGCCCAGGGATAGCTGGTATAAGTGGGCTGTACTATGGCTAATCTTTCTGTCTGTTTAAAGAAAATTTAATTAAATTGTATACACTAATTACATCGGCTATGCTGTAGGGGTTAGAGACTGTAGCAGTGAGGAAAAGACACGAGGCAGAGATGGAGGTAGCAGAGACGAGGATGTTGAGGTTCTCTTTATGAGTGAAGAGGATGGACAGGATTAGGAACGAGCACATCAGAGGGACATCTCAGGCTGTTTTGGAGACAAAGTCAGAGGATAGATTGAGATGGTTTGGACATGTACAGAGGAGGGAGATGGTTATATTGGTAGAAGGATGTTGGGGATGGAGCTGTCAGGTAAGAGGTCGAGAGGAAGGCCAAAGAGGAGATGTACAGTATGGTTGTGTTGAATGAGGACATGAAGTTAATTGGTGTGAGAGTAGAAGATGCCGAGGATAGAGTTAGGTGGAAACAGGGGTCGCCACAGTGAATCATCTAACGGGAAAAGCCAAAAGTAGAAGAAGAAGACATTAATTACATTGGCTGATAACTCTTTATGTGCCACCTCCCTTTTCAAGAAATACCATAAGTTTGCTTCCATGATGATTAATTTACCGAGTAATCACATCAAGCTTGCACTGTGAGTCACAAGCTCACATATTATGCAATCGGTGACAAAAGGAAGCTGACTGTGTCGTCATTTCTTAGACTGAAAAGCAAAAGATTGTGCAAACCACCTGTATTGTGGAGTGATTTGGGTAATTAGGAGAGTAAAGAGAGTCCTTTTTTCCTTACAAGTTTTTATACAAGTCGTTTTCTATTTGTTTCACTGTTTAACAGGCATCATGTATTTTGTAAGACCCAATATTTCTTGTGAGGTAGAACATGTATAGTGAAGATTTACACAGGAAATGTGCAGTTGATGCCTCCAGTTCTTCCACAACCTCGCTGGGACAAAAAACAAACGTTGATGCAGCTCCCTATCTGTGTTTAAGTGTGTGTTTGCCTGTGTGTACAACTTTGACACATTTTATAATTATCCTTGATGAGACTTATTGATGATATAATATAATATAATGCATTGATCAGCCTTAATAGACTCTTTTATCTATCATGATGTCCTAATCATTTAATATCATATCATTTACGCTAAACAAAAAAAAGCATACAAAGTATAAACTACTGACAACTTATTCATTGATAATTAATTCATGCAACAGACATTTGTACTTCATTCTGTATTATTTTCTATGTCAGGGTATCATCCTTGTGTATGACATTACTGATGAGAAATCCTTTGAGAACATTCAAAACTGGATGAAGAGTATCAAAGAGGTAAGAGAGAAAGGGTTTGTGTTGCGTTTTAAATAAATACAGCGATGTAGTGACAATGATGTGGAAATACTGTTATCACAGGAGGCGGTGGGCAATAAAGGTTTGGCTTTCTGTTTCTTTTAAGTTGGTATCAGACTCTGTTGTGTAGTAATTCCGGTCTAACAGGAGGCCACATGTTCGAGCTTTACTGTTATGGGAGTGGTTTAATTAGTATGGCACAGAAACTCTGATCTGAAAGGCAAGGGATCTAAGCACACCTCCCTGCCTCTTGCTTTTCCAGAATGCGTCAGCTGGAGTGAGTCGAATGCTGCTGGGCAACAAGTGTGACATCGAAGCCAAGAGAAAGGTGTCTAAGGAGATAGGCGAGAATGTAAGTGGAGTGTGTGATGAGTCATTGATGGTTTAAGTTTAGATTCAGACACACCTGCTAACTGTTGTTTTTCCGAAAGCTCGCAAAAGACCATGGGATTCGGTTCTTCGAGACAAGTGCAAAGTCAAGCATTAATGTTGAGGAGGTAAGACGGGACATACCGTACAACTGATGAATTCATGCTGCCATGCTTTATTAACCAGAAATGAAGAAAGCTGTATTGTACTTTCAAGTCCATGTGAGTGAGTGTACAGGGTAATGCATTCTCATCCACAATTCTTCTCTCTGCAGTCCTTCATTGCTCTGGCTCGAGATATCTTGATAAAATCTAGCACGAAGCAGGTGAGTTTCTTACCCAAGTGTTTTCTGCACAACTCTTAGATTAGATTAGCAATTATCTGAACCAATTACATTTACAGCATTTGGCAGACGCCCTTATCCAGAGCAACTTACATTATCTCATTTTTATACAGCTGAGCAATTAAGAGTTAAGGGCCTTGCTCAGGGGCCCAACAGTGGCAGCTTGGTGGACCTGGGATCAACCTCACAACCTTCTGATTGGTGGCCCAACACCTTAACCACTAGGCTAATACAGGCCCCTTATTACAGTAACCAATTACAGTAGCTCAATTCCGACTATTCCGAGCTCAACCGTTGCTGATGCAAACATATACACAGACGGATTTCTGGTATTAAGTCGTTTTAAATCTCCAACCTCACTTATTAAAGTGATCAAGATACACAGCTTGGAATTTCTTTGGATATAAAATGTATTTTAGTATCTTTCGGGGTTAAATGTTAAATCTCTTGTATCTGCATTCAACTGGACTGTTTTAGTCGTAAAAAAAAGCAACAGTACTCAAATCTAGTTAATAATAAAACCAATTAAACCAATGCTAACAGTATTTCTGGACCAAAATTCTATAGTTGTTAAGTACAGTGTATACTGAGTGAGATTTTAATAAACAAACAAACTTTTGTAATGCAGGGGCTGTGGTTTTTAAGATCGGTGAAGGGTGAAGGGTAATAAAGGGCAAATGAAGGGTAACTGGTGCATGTAGAGCAAATAAAATAAAAAAACAAATTGGAAAGAGGCAGAGGATGACATCACCTCTAAATACCACTGACAATCCAGGTGAATACATTAATCATTAATATTTGTAGGCCACCTTTTTTTAAACTTTGCCATAGATTTTCTATTTCTACCGTAAGAATCAACACTGATGGTATGATGTAGATGATGGTGGTGGTACAGAGTCAAACATGCTGTAGGTTTTTATATGGATTGAGATCTGCTGATTGTGAAAGGCATAACATATATAAGTGAAATCATTTTTTATCATCATCAAACCATTCGGTGAGACCTACCATGCCTTGTGGGTGGGAAAGTTGTCTTCCTGGAAAAACACAGTTCCAATCACGATCGAATACAAATCCGTCTTAGACTAACATTGCTTTGTCACTATTGTGCCGTATTATTTAATACTTTGAGGTTCTGCCAGCTACCCTGTTGTTTTGTACAGTTAACAGAATACAGAGTACAGAATAATTCATATCATTCGACCCCTAATGTAGATTTGAATCCGTAATTCATTCCTGAACTATATTTATCTTTACTTGCCCCTTTTTTAGTTTAACTACAGAACCGAACACTTATCAGCACTGTTCGGAGTATACTATTGTATTGCAGTGTATAGTTCCGTCAGTCTAGCCCTGTCTCCTGCCTTGTGCCATTTGTGTAGAATGTCTACACTTTATGTAGAACTGTGTTAATGTATTTGGTTCTTAGTTCTTTGTTGATTTATGTAGCTCTGCATTCTGTGTAGCACCATGGCCTTGGACCAGCTATATGTGACCGTAAAAGTCTCTTGAAGTCTCTTGATTTTGAACACAACTTGGAGTATAAAGGGACACAGCACTGAGCCAGTTCAGGAAAGTGTTTAATGGAAGTTATTTTATTGTTTTTTGTTTTCCCCGCACAGGGCTCAGGTGGCCGTGAAGTCAAACTCACCAGCTCTACCCCGGAGAAAAAGCAATCCAAATGTCTTTTGTTGTAATTCACATCAGCGCACACCAACCATGCAGCAGTATTACACACAGATGAATTAAGTATAGAACCTTGTGGAAACTGATCAAAATGTATAAACTGAACTTCATGACAAAACCATACATAAGAGACATCTTTAGAATTTTGTAAAGATTTACTGTAACAGGTTTGTTAATATTATCATAACAGGTCTGTAGTCAGGTTTGAGTTATTATATATTTGCTTATTCTCAACTTTTATATTTCTGCTGGAGCTCATGTCGAGGTATTAGAATGCTTAGTTAAAATGATACTGTCTGTTCTACAGACAGTCCTCCCAGCTATGAGCTTTGGTGTGTTCAATATCAAAGGTGCCCCGATCGAAAGGTTTGGCCAAAGTGTTAAAAGTGCTTGTATTTCAGATAACAAATACACATCAAATTGTGCCAATCAAACAAAATGGCTCGAATGAGATGAACGAATAGTTTGTACACTTAGCCAAGGGTTTATTATTAATCCTGACTCACTAACCTCCCTCCAGCTGCACAAGGGGTGGAGGACACAACTTCCCTTTGTAGAAAGATTAGTATGGCTAAAGTACTCTTATACAGCCTTTTTCCCTTCAGCATATTTTAAATATGTATTTTATTGCTTCTGTTTATAAACGGCTTCATTTGGAATTTTCTTTGTTGCCTTGAAAAGGATCAAAGGAATTTTGGCAGGAATTAACAGGAAACATGAAGCGCAAGTTGATGAGGGAGCATAGGAAAATCCGTATTGAGAGGAATACAGAAAGGACATAATGAACTACAGAGTGATGGGAAAATGTTAGGTTGTATTTTTGTGAAAGTGTTTGTGAGAGAAATTGGTATTTAGAAAAGTGTTTTTTTTCGTTTTTTTTCTTTTCTTTTGCATATAAAGAAGCAGTGCACTGTGTAGTCTCATAACATCTCCAAACCCCAGGTGCCACACTTTGTTTCTGGATAGCTGCTTTTAAGCTTCTTTGAATAAACTGTGGAATATGCAAAGTACATCTGCAGCTGCTGTGTAAATTTTTATAGTTTATTCAAAGCATCTTAAAACTTTGAGTCTGGAAATCCTTCTATATTCCTAAAGTGTCTCCCTTTCGTATTTTGCTCTTAC